>NW_027615516.1:0-40682 GCF_965212315.1 Lampetra planeri | reverse complement strand
GTGATGAAGGCCGGGGGGCGGGCTGTAGCAATCAGAGAGAGGGCGTGGCGAGCTGAGCGGGAGGAGTCTGCCGGGGGGTTGAGCGGCAAACCCATGGTGATACTAGAAAAGGAAAAACACAACGTGAACCGATGACCGGTTCTTTCCCACACATCAATTCACGCATCAAATTTTCATGTTAAAATTCATAGTAAGAATGAATCTGAAATACACTGATGACTGAAGAAATGGGAAGAAGCATTCAGGGTCAAAGTTCACCAGGAGACTCAGGGCACGCTCCCACGTAGACGAGTTCAGGTGAATCAATACAGTTTTCTATTGTCTGGACCTTTGGTCGTTCTGGGGCCTGAATACAATCATTGTTGAAACTGGTGAAGACACCGTTTCACCTGCGGGTGTCCAACCTATACGATGATGTCATAGCTCCACCGCTAACGCACTACAATGGTGGCTCATTGTGTTGAATGTGATCTGTCTGAGTCCTTTCTGTCTCATTCATGATTCATGTTCTATCTTCTTATCTGTAATGGTGTATTTTTGTGTCAGTGTTACAGCACCACCTACAGCACTGGAGGATGTGCTAAAGCATGTTCGCTGGATTTGTGTGGATGCACGCGTTTCAGGAAACAAATTCATGTGGACGGAAAATGGTTTTAAAACCATTCCAGATCGGTAAGCTGAGACAGACATCTTCAGGTTAAAGCTCCACCCACTGAGGGCTGACTGCTTCCCATCGACTCCGCCCTCTGAAACATGGTTTAATCTTAATATAACTGTTGAAGGGTGTGACTCTCTGCACAGTGGAAAGGATGTACAATAGAGAGAGAGAGAGAGAGAGAGAGAGAGAGCGCTTTGGGTTTCTATGAAGTGAAGAGATTAGCGAGCAGCTTATAATGTCAGGCTGAGTCAATGAGAGACGTTCACCGGACGACGGCATAATGGACTCCCACAATGCAACAGGAATTAGACACACACACCCCAACAGCTGGCCCCACACCCCTCCGCGCTTGTGTGTGAGAGGAAGAGAGAAAGAGAGAGGGCGAGCGAGGCCATCTTGTTAACAAATGACTGGGGGGGTGATGGGAGGATGGACGAGCTGCACGGTTTCACCTCCTCCAGATCTGTCTAATTAACACTGGTCATAAATTGGCAACAAATCAGCAAATCTGACGTGTTTCATTCCGCTCAGAGCGGAGACGCTAATTGGAAACAGTCAGCGTGTTGATGGACGGACGGAGGGACGCTCCACCGGCCGAGGTTAACAACCGACGGTCAGAACGTGGAGTGAAATCATTTGGATCATGACACACACACACTTCTCATCAATTCTTTATAACTGAAAAAAGTAAAAGTCAAACTAACCTGACCTCTGAACTCATTCCTAGGAATGAAGGGTGGATATGTGTGTGTGTGTTTGGTTTGTGTGAAAATGTGTGTGTCAAACAATATTCCGGTCAAATGATCCCCACACCCACACCCACACACACACACACACACACTTGATCTCAGTTTCTTACAAAATAAAGTCAAACTAACTTGACCTCTGACCTCCTTGCTGTCCAGGAAAGAAGTCTGCACACACATGCACTTGTGTGTCTATATGTGTGTGTGTGTTTACTAAGAACCAGTGACAATTGACTGACACGCACGCACGCACATGCACACACACCCCCCGACTCACTTGGCCAGCTGCTTCTCGGCGTCGGCGCACAGCTCCAGCAGTCCCATGAGCACCGCAGACACGTCCATGTACGGCTCCCATACGGTGAAGCCGCGGCCGATCAGGTCGATGGCGGTGCGGCGGATGGTGCTGTGGGGGGGCAGCTTGGGGCTGGGGGGCTGCAGCAGCAGGAAGGTGAGCGCCTTACCTGCACAAACACAGACATCAGTTCCTACCGTTTTGATAACGGACATCCTCATCCACCGAGACAAGTCAGTTTCCTCGACAGGACGTCACGTCCCCAAATGCACTTTATACCTTACAGCTGTTACATGATTGTGTGCCAGTTGATGATTGCTTTGAATATATGACAGAATTCAGGAACGCAAGAACACCAGAGGTACGAGTGAAACACACACACACACACACACACACACACACACACACACACACACACACACACACACACACACACACAGAAAGAGGGATGAAGACAGCCGATGAGATGGAGGTCAGTTCATAGCTGACCTGACATTTGAGCCAGTCTCTGTGGGGACAGACTGACCATTAAGAACCCAGAAAATATCCCCCATCCCTTAATAATACTGCCCCCTCCCACACAGCCACCCAGCCACGCGCACACACACACACACACGCACACACACAAGCATGGACGCACTCTGGTGTGGACTGAAATCCAGTTTCTTGCTGAATCTTCTGGAATCTGTTTTTCTCTAAAACGTGAACGTGTTCGTGTTCACAGAAATTTAATGTGATTTACTGTGTGTGAGCGCTCAAGGGTCAGAGGTCACACACACAGCCAATATATGGTGTAATGACAGATGGAGCCAAAGGCTAACTGGTTATGATCATTACAATGTAGATAGAACCATTGCCTGTTAGCGTTAGCATGTTTGGCTACTCTGTGATACAGATGCAACAACAGATTAAAACCAATTTAAAGTCAGAGGTCAGAGAGGATAAATACATGTAACTAGCGGCTATCATGAGAGTAGAGGTTAGAGGAAACTAAGAGGAACCTGTCAGCCTGACGGACACGGGCCGACTTCTTCTCCATGTTGCGTACATGCAGAAAACACACACACACACACACACACACACACACACACACACACACACACACACACACACACACACACACACACACACACACACACACACACACACACACACACACACACACACACACACACACAGTTTACTGACTGTTGATGAAGCATCAGTGTGCTTAATGGGCTGTTAGGGCTGTAAACATGTCACATTAACGCGTGAGTGTGTGTGTGTGAGTGTGCTGATGACAAATCAGTTTCCACTTTCAAAATCATCCCTGTGACTGCAGTTTGTGTGGTTTGCAGCTGCTGCACATTTGTTGTTTGTTGTTGTTTGTTTTTTTCAGCATCAGCTGTCATCTCGGCTCCAGACAACTCAAACTCAATCTGCCCTCATGAATGTTTAAAAATGCCAGCGTTGGTGAACGGACCCCTGGAGGAGCTACAAGTAGTTTGACATTTACTGCCAATCGTTACACAGATGTCTCCGGTCCAAGCACGTCCCAACTTCCTGTCATCACCTGTCCTCCCTCCCTCCGCCCACCCCCACAACATATGATCACATAAATCCAGGCGCTGCGACGCAACGATGGTGTAAAAACTCATTCATTCATGCAGAAATTCTTTCTCTTTCCTTATCGATCTCCTAACCTGGAAATCCAGAAGTATGCCTGTGCATCATCAATGAACCGATGAACCAAGTCCATTTGGACCAATCACATTGGTCCATTTGATGTAGGCAGGCACAAAGCCATGTACAGAGCCCATGGGCGGGGCTTCGCAGGCTCAACCAAAGATGACGCTGATGAACGCCTCCGACATGTTGTACTTACAAGTGTGTCGGGCCAGCGAGTAGTTGGACGAGCCCCCGCTTGTTGGTCCAAAGCCCTCGGGCACCTGTCCACCGGCCCGAGACCTAAACGCGCCCTTAGGTGGCTCGATCTCTGCGCCAAACTCGGCCCCAATGACGCCCAGCAGCACAATGGCGGTGGCTTGTTTGCGGCGCTCTTCGTAAGAGTTGGAAATCTTCTTGGCGTTGGGTGGGAGGTTGGACAGGCAGCCTGGGGGGGAGAGACACACACACACACACACACACAGCTGAACATCTGAAACACTATTTCACAACTGTTTTATTGATTCATTGATTGTCTATTGATTATTGCACAGCACAGGACACTGATGACCCTGAGGGCTGCTTTGTGCCTGTCAAATCGTTGGTTTCATTTTCATTCATTGTGTTTATTTAAAAATACATTTTCTACGTGTCAAGGATTTTGTTTCATTAATGTTTCAATCAAAGGTTTACTTTTTTTATTATTACTCCTCTGTCTTCCAGAGGTGAGCGGTGGATCATGCGGCCGGCTGAGGGTCCCCAGAGAGCTGATAACAAGTGTACAGGCACACGTCCATTGTCATGGTATTAGCCATTACGCACACACACACACACACACACACACACACACACACACACACACACACACACACACACACACACACACACACACACACATAAATAACAAAAAGGTCTTTCGTTGCATGTGTCCAAAATCCACCCAAAGCTGTGTGTGTGTGTGTGTGTGTATGGGTGCGTGCGTGTCTCTTTTTCTCTTTGGGAGAGAGTGGGGCGTGTCAGTCCATTGTGTTCGCCAACACATCCTCAAAATAACCTCTTTTGTGTGTGTGTGTGTGTGTGTGTGTGTGTCAGGGCCTCCGCAGCAGGGAGCTGCTACAGCCTTGAGAGGAAGATGTGAGTGTGTGTTGGTGTCGCAGCAGGAGACAGAAGCTCCTCACACACCGTCCGTAAAAGGCCCAATACGGACGACATAAATACCTGACACAGACGCACACACGCCACTCTATGTCTTATTTCCTCTTTCTTGGGATGAACAAGCACAGTCATTTTATAGATTTGTGGGGAACAAAGCGTCTGCTAACCACGCCGCATGCATGCACTCATGTGTGAGGTGAACATGGACAGAGAAAGGAAGAGTGAGGCGCTCCCGGCTGTGTCTATTTCCTGGTGATCTGTATGGATTTGTGGATTTTAGTGTCATGTGATCCTGAAGGAGGTGAAACATACGAAAAACAACAAGGTCAACAGAGATACCCCTGAGTCAGCTGATCAGCAAGACATCAGTGACTCAGCTGGTGACTCGTGGACAAAAACGATGCGAGGACAGAGTGAGTAAGGAAAGAGTGAGTATGGACAGAGTTAGTGAGGACACAGGGCGTGAGGACACAGGAACAAAAAAAAGTAATTACATCTGTAGCAGAATTCTAACATTCGTTCACTGTGTGTGTGTATGTGTGTGTGCCCCTCCCCCCATATTTCCATACTATATCCTGGTCCCATATAATCAGATTGCTGTCCCAGCTGTCAGAGAGCAGCCCAGCGGCCGGCCGTCTCTGATAAATGGATTACAGATGGCATCAATCCCTTGGGCCAGACTGGGCCAGTAGATAACAGAATTACAGATGGACTTCAACCTGAATCACTAAAAAGTTCAGATTTACTCAAAATAAAAACACACACACACACACACACTCAAACAGAAGTTGATGCAGGGTGTTCCCAGTGAAGAAGAACTGAGTACAACATGGATGCTGCCAGTGAGCGCGTCCGATGATTGTACAAGGACGATCTGCGACTCGTCAGATTGTAAATCTTTTCTTTACAACTTGTGTTTTTATGTCCCGAGGAAAACAACTTCTCACAGATGACTGATGGAAAGTTCCAGATGTAAAGCGATTGGCTTGTGGGTGGTGACGCGGGCTGAGGTCATCTGACCACTTCCTGTCTGTCCGTACCTATGAGGACGGGCTGACTGATATTTGAAGCGCATTGATCGGCCGACCGCCTCCATGAGATCTATCGTAATGACATTGAATCCTGTTTGCTGGCTGACGAGCCTCCGAATGTAAACCAATAAACTAAAGTGTGTGTGGGGGGGTCCCCTTTGCTTGCCCCCCGACATTTGGGTAAATTGTCATAAAAACGATGGAGCAATTGGGATAAAAACGCTCTCTGGCTGAAATGACATTATGCTTTGGGGGGGTTAATGCAGCAACCTGTGGAGTCCATCCACCGCTGGAAACAAATGTCACTGAGTTTTCTGTGACAGAATTTCAGCTATATATATATATATGATCATTTATGTATTATATATGATAAATATATATATATATATATTATGTAATATAATAAAATGTATATAATACAATATATACATATACACACAATTTTAAATGATATATATATAATTTATATCTTCATAAACAGTGAAAATGTGGTTTTCAGAGGGTTTACACTGAAGCGCCAGCGTCCTCCCATTATGCACCTTGGTTCTGCCTCCAATGGTAATCGATGAGACTGGTAAAACCTGATCACCAGGGGATTGGGGGGATCAATATCAGCAGGAGACGGGTGTGAGAACGAGGCGGATCGGAGGAGAAAGTCAGCGTCAGGATGGAAGTGTGAGAAACCAGATATAGTGAAAAAGGTAAAAACAACAACAACAACAACAAAACAAGTTTAAACAAAAGGTTCCGTGAAACAAAGGGGGCGGGGGCAGTGTACTAACAGAAAATGTCAGGAGACAGAAAAGAATTGAAAACACAATTAAGTTGATCGAGAAAAAAAGATCAGAGTGGAGTCCTCTGAAGGTTAAGTGTATTTTAGCGTCTTAAGACAAACGACCAGCGATCAGCTCGCTCACCAAAGGGGTGGGGGCCAGGTCATGGGGAATCACACACCACACACACACACACACAGGTTTGGACGTGAAGGGAACAGAATCCACCTGTGGCTTTTATTAATACATTTATTGATTAATCAGGAGAGCTAATCGACACGTCAACCAACAATCTATGTTTTCTATCGATCACCATCGATCCACAGGTTGGGACGAGTTCTACACGAGACCGTTTGAGGGGAAATTATCATCATCAGTGTTTGGGACACACACACACACACACACACACACACACACACATACAGACAGACAGACACACACACACACACACCCAAGGGCAGTGCTTCATCTTAGTGACACTTTCATGAACCTTGTGCACACACACACTTCACCCCTCCTCATATGAGGGCTATCACACTGTCCATTCAACCATGTGACAGGTGTGTGTGTGTGTGTGTGTGTGTGTGTGTCAGTATCCCAGAGGAGACAGTGAACCTCATCTCAAACAGTACTGTGACTGCACAGCATAGCACGTTGCTAAAACCTACGTAGGTCGTCCACGAAGGTTCCGAGTTACCGTAGAATCCCAGATCGTCCAGAGTGCATGTCAAAGGTCAAAGTGTCCTCTAGCAACACACTGAACCCCAAATTGCTGCATTGTGTGTGTGTGTGTGTGAACGTGTGAATTAGCTCAGTGCTACAGCTAATATTAGGATAATATGACAAACAAGATATGAATATACTGGTGAATGAGGTGCCGCTGACAAACGTCACCTGACAAACAAACCGGCACCATTCTTTTGTGACAGAAACCTGAGCTGACCCCGGTGACCCTCAGAGTCCTGGGATTGGATTAGCAAGGCAGGCTAGCCTTTCAGCTAACCCAATCACAACTGGGCTAATGACACTGAGAGGTGAGGGTCAGCCTGACCTCCAATCTCTGACCTCTGCCTACACCGTCATGGACTCATCTCCAGGGGTAAGAGAGGGACGAGGGATGAAAACTAAAATCATTGCGTGACCATTGCTCAGAACTACACGGAGGATGGATGTGTGTGAGCCCATCACCCTGCCCCCCTCGCAGGGTGATGGGCTGCATGTCCGGCAGCGACCTTTGACCTCCCTGGGGTGAACCTCCCTATCCACCTCCCCCCACAAGAGGGGCAGATGAGTTTGTGGAAGCAGTCGTCCCTCTGGTGTCAGCGGGTCGCTGCAACTAAATACTGAGTGTGTTCGAGCACATGTCAGTGAATAAAACCGGTGTGTGTGTGTGTGTGTGTGTGTGTGTGTGTGTGTGTGTGTGTGTGTGTGTGTGTGTAGAACGCTGTTCTGCTGTGGATCCTAATGACATCCCCTGACACTGCTGGGGACACAATTACAGCACACACTGACAGACGTGTGTGTGTGTGTGTGTGTGTGTGTGTGTGTACTCTCTGGTCAGTGAGGTTTTGCAGCTGCTGCACTGAGCAGTAACTGTTGTCACCTGCATGTACTGAACTGTGTGTGTGTGTGTGAAAGTAGTGTCAGGTGATGGGTCTATCGCCGTGGTAACAGCAGCGTGCAGTGGAGTGATTCTGTTGCTGTCGACATCTGTCTTTTTTCCCCTCTTCACCTTTCCTGTCCCACCCCCACCATCTCCTCATCCTCTTGTTCCTTCATTATTCTATCCGTACCTGCTGTGATGTCATCGTCCGTCACATCCATTTCCTCCTCAGGAGCTTTGGGCTCCATTGGTTGGGCCTCAGGAGGCGGCGGGGCCGGGGGGGAGGGTTCGCCGCCTGTGCTGGCTGTTGGACACAAACACCGACTGTTAACATCCCATAATAAGAACAAAAAAGTGTCACAAACACAACCACTGATTCACGGCTCATTGATCCTGGTGATTTGGATAATTGTCCTGCTTAAGGAGCTAATAAAGGTTTATTGGAGCTGTGGTGTCTGGAGAGTTAATGGACATGCACACACATGTGCACGCGCGCGCACACACGCACTTCTGTTTTCTTTTAGCTCTTATCTCTCTGCTGCCAATTAGCAGCAGTGTTTCATTAGTTGAGCTAATGAACAATGTCGCACTAATGAATGAAGCCACAGAGCTGACAGAGGGCTAATCTCTCACACACACACACACACACACACACACACACGTAAATAATCATCATTCACAGATCAAACACAACCAAAACATCATTACAGTTTGTAATGATATTGATTATTGATTAATTGTTATTAAGTTTCTGCTTCATGTTCTAATTACACTGCTCACATGCCCCTTCATCTCTGACACACACACACATACACACACACAAAGCTGATTGGACGTTACCACTCTCATCCCATTCAGTGATAAAAACCTAATTGATGCTCAGCTCTGATTGGTTGAAAAGGCACACACTTGAACTGAGCTTCTGCTCTGAATTCACGCGCGCACACACACACACACACACACACACAGAGGAGGCAGTTATAAGTCAACTGCTGGAGGAGAACAAGAAAACAAGAGATGAAACAGAACAGAGGAGGAACTGGGTAGAATGGTGGAGGGGGAGTTAGAGGGGTTAGTGTGTGTGTGTGTGTGCGTGCGGTGGGGGTGAGTAGGCGTTCTACCCTGCTCCAAGGTCAAGCTTGTCATGTCAGCCATGACACACAGCTCCCAGCATGCCTTGTTAACCTCCAGGACCTCCTCCTCCTCCTCACTTCAGGCTGTTGCTCTCGCTCCTCCTCTACTTAAAACACATCCCTGCTTTTCTTCACAAATTATACGGTGTGTGTGTATGTGTGTGTGTGTGAGTGTGTGTGTGTGCGTGTGCGTGTGTGCGAGCACGCACTTGACTCACTGACGCACTTGCATACTTCTGCTTTAGTCCTGTGAGGTTCAATTTCATTTCACATTTTTTTTCATGGAAAATATTCAGAATTTAGATCCCGGACGTAAAGACACCTGAAGGAGTGAAGGAGGGAGAGTCTGGTGAAGGGATGGATAAAAAGAGTTCAAGAAACAACACATGGAAGAATGAAACATACAAAGAGAAAGAGGTGATGGGGTACACAGCAGGATGTGACGGGGTAAAAGAAGGTGATGGAGAGCCAAGGAAAAGGAAGAACGTCCACGAAAGAGGAGACGAGGGGTTGAGGAAAGGAGGGAGGAGGTGACAGCAGCAGGTTGATGAGCACTGAAAGGAGGAGAAACAGAAAGAAGGAGGAAACTGGGAATTGACCTCACTGATCAAAGAGTGTGTGTGTGTGTGTGAACAATGATGGGACTTTGTTTAATCAAGTGTGTGAACTGAATATGGGTGTTTGAGGTTTAGTTAACTCGTCCCCTCACCACACACACACACACACACACACACACACACACACACACACACACACACACACACACACACACACACACACACACACACACACACACACACACACACACACACACACACACACACACACACACACACACACACACACACACACACACACACACACACACACCATTGACCAATCTGCAGTGACTGTCTCGCTCTGACTGTGTCCAGGACCAAGGCTGAGCTGGAGGCTGTGAGGACTGAATCAACGGGATGGTTCAGTCCTGTGTGTGTGTCAGCCGACAGAGCAGCGACACATTCAGGGGATGTCTCCAGAGGTTCCAGCAGTTTCCTAGACTCCACCACAATATTCCAGGATTTCCAGGCGTCGTCGTTCGGTTTTCAGTCCGTTACTGCTCACAGATCAGATTCAACGACCCTTCCACCGCCCTCGCCTCGCACCCCCCATCGTCCATCGTCCCCCCGTCCCTTGAGGTCACCCCGTCCATCACTCCCCCGCCTGCGGTAACACAACACTGACCGGTGCCTGTTTCCGTGGTAACAGTCCCCCCTGAGGAACACCCCCCGACTTCTACCCCCAAGAACATCGACAACCCCCCCTCCACACACACACACACACACACACACAGTTTACATACAACATACAGAGAAGTACGCTACTAGTGAAAGAAGGTGGAGATTCAGACTCTTCAGCCGCATGTACTCTACACACACATACACACCTGGGCGGATGCAGGGACGCAGCGTTTGTGCGTGATGATGTGGTGCCATGAGTACTTACGGGAACTGACGGTGTCCACGTACTGAGGCAGGTACGGCGCCCACATGTCGATGGTGTCCTTGCGCCCTGATTGGCCGATCCTCCTCAGCTCGGCCAGCAGGCAGAGCCTGAGCCGCTTCTCGCACCTGAAATGGAAAAACAACTTAGTGATGGAGCCAGAGATGGATAGACTGTGTGTGTGTGTGTGTGTTACCTCCAAGCAGCGGTCCTGCCATCTCCTCGCCAACATCTCCAACAGAGGAGGTCTGAACTTGTCCAGGCCGAGAAGATCAGGGAGCATCACACAGTGCATCGCTGCCAGTTGACTCCAACCTGCACAAACACATGCGCACATAGTCAAAGACGAGCACTGATACATGAATCTGCATGTGAAACCTCACAAATCTCACTGCTGTCAAAACATCTTTGTGGTGACTCTCGACCAACAGTCAAAGGCCACAAACATGAACTGTTTTAAACTATTTCATTCAATTTACTTCTTTATTTACATTTATTTGGATTTTTAGCCAAGAAAAAAAGCTGAGATGTGATGTGGAAAGTCGGAAATCTTTCCACTCCTTCCAGGTGAGTCAGCATTTTCTACATGAGAGCAGTGAGTGGGGTTTTTTTTTACCGAAGTTCACATGACTTGGGAGGACCAAAACTGATCAAATCCAAAATCAATACCCAGGACACAATTTTAAATAACTAATGCCTTCATATATTTGTAGTATTTTGGGGGGATTAATTCCTTATTATTATTATTACTACTTGAGCTGGTAATTTTATTTACGTGTGTATTTATTTTGGATTTTCTACAGCCTTGGTCCTCTGTACATGGCTCTGATATGCATCAAATCTTACAAAAAACTATATGAACAGTGAATCACACTGGCTGTTGCTGGTCAGAGGGAAGTTATTCAACAGGCTGAAAATGCAGTTGAACAAAAAAAAAAACAACAAACCAACCACGAATGAAGTTATTGTTGTATTTCAGCCGATGATTTCACACCATGAAGGATTTGGAAACAAATACACATCACAACTTTTTCACAGTTGCATTTTTCTTAATGACGACTTTTTCACAGTTGCATTTTTCTTAATGACGATGAGTCATTGAGTCAAACAGTTGTGATATAGTCATACTGGACGCACACACCAGATATATAAATATAAATGTATATATGCTGTATGTGTCTGTACTGTACACACACACACACACACACACACACACACACACACACACACACACACACCACACACACACACACACTTTACAGCTCTGACAAAAACCATATTCATCAGCTGTCCACACATGTTTGTGTGTGTGTGTGTGTGTAAGATGGAGGGAAAATGGCCGTTAAGCAGCAAAGAATTTCAAAATGCATTTTTTTGCCAGGACGTCTCGTAGACGTACCTGGTCCATTGAAACACACAGGAGAGAAAGAGACCCAGCACAAACTATCTAGCTCAAATTTGACATGTGACTTGTTTCCTGAGCAGAAAGCGAATATTTAAAAATGAAAGTAAAACTTTCAGAGGTCTCTGGTTGGCATCATTTCCGCCATCAACAAAACAAACTGCGCACTCGTGAAGTTTAAACTTTTTCTCATGTCCCATGTCAGTCAGTCATTTAACAGTTATTAAAATAACTGGCTAGTAATTACAAAAGCTGCTCACATTATGACTTTTATGAAGGAATGAGTCTCTGCATGTTTCCTGTCCTAAAACTGCTAAAGTAAAAAAAACTACTGTGAAATCCTTCAACACCGATGGTATTCCTAGCGCTACATTGGCGTTAGCATATTTTGGAATACCATAATCACTATTTGTCCGAAAACATGGAATGGTTTGTGAAACCTGAGAACAACTATGTTGTAATTACAGTAACTAGGATGTGAAGGGGAACTTCTCATCTTTCAGGAACCAATGGACGTTTTCTGATAGAACAAATAGTCGCGTAATCACAGTACTTCTAGTGCTAAGTATGCTAGTGCCAATGTATCGGCAGCGATTGCGTCGGTGTTGAAGGGTTTGTGTTTGAGAACCGGAAAGTGAACGTTAAACTGGAGAGAACGTACTTAAATTGTTGCTGAATACAAATTATATTTCTTTGATGGATTTGGTTGTGTAATTTAGTTTTTTTTGTGTGGATGAATTCTGTCGGGTGGAGGAGCGACACATGCTGACGATGAGCAGAGGAAGGTCAGGACGTTTGGACGGACGAACAGGTGGACGGAGGAGCACACAGGTTCTACGGGACGGAAACAAATGCAGAGCAGAGGATGGGAGATGCGGTCAACACACTCTGAGGGACTCCACAGTGGTCGGGCTCAGAGGTGAAGGGATTCACAGAACGTTTGGTTGGTGAAGATTCTGGAGCAGAAGCAACAAGTCTGATGTTTTATCCTGGTGATTGGTCTACTGAAGTCCAGTTCAGACCAAAGATTCCCTGCCAACCCCTGAAACATGACGCCGCTTGCAACAGTCCAGTTCACTTGGAGGCATCAAGAGACCTCATGTCATTTCCACGGCAACGGATGTGCAAAGCCAAACAGCCTGGAGTGCCCAACGCGTCTTGTTGTCAAACTCCACGTTAGCGTAGCATCTCAAGCTACAGAGAGATTCACCAGCATGTTACAGGGGGTTCCCAGCTCACGGCTGCTCAGGAACGTCTAACGGAACGCTCAGCTGGGATCTCTGGCCTGGCCTGGACTTCAAACATGACAGGTTCAATTCCCGCGTGAACAATCCGAGCTGAAACGTGCCACAAGGCGAAAGAGTGTGTTGACCTGAGCGGAGACACGCACACACACATCAGACAGACGACCAGGGACGAGGACACAGACACCACGACGGAACTGCACAGACATCTGGGATGAGCACACTGGTTGCAACGCTTCGACTCCACAGACATGACATGAGGAGAAGAAAAACAGGAGAGGAGGAAGAAGAGATGAGGAGGAGGAGAGAGGACGAAGATGGAGCAGAAACACCAAGCCATTGGAGGAAAAATAAGCTGCAAGACGTTTCCTAAGCCGTCAGGTCAGTCAGTACCTTCATTGACTGAGGGGATGTTATAAGAAGCAGGGCCGGGGGAGCTGGGGGCCCCCCGAGGGAGACCCCCAGGGGCCCCCAGGGACCCAGACGTGGCAGCAGAGCTGGTGCTGGCTGTGGTGGCTACAGCAGCTTGTAAAGGAAGAGAAGGAAGGAAGAGGTTAAAAACAGCAACCAGACACGGTCAACGACAGAGAGGACGAGTGGACAGGAGGAAGAAAGGAAGAGACGGAGAACGAATGCAGCGGAGAGAAAGAACAAATCAACACTGATCAGAGAGAAGAGGACGAGAAGTTCCTGTGGAGAAAAGTGACGAATCAACGAAGGCACATGAACAACAACAACATTTCAGGAAGCAGAAAAACAACATAATCCATCAGGAAACTCTTGTGTTACAGCTCTCTCATGACTCAACTCATGTTCCAGACACGTCATCACCCACCACTCCTCGACGTGAGCGGGGTCGCCATAGCAACACCTGCATGAAACTGTTGCGGTTGTGTACGCGACACAAACAACAGAAGCAATGGCGGATGCGCTACATGACACAAGGAAGAAAGAACGGACGGAATTTAAAAATGGCGGTAGATTCGTCTCTCCCTCCCTCCTGTGACCATTCAGAGGCCGGCACATGTCACATGTTCCAATCAGCTCTTGCTCGATCAGCGAGTTCTTTCACTGATGGAAAACAAACGAGTTGAGTTGAGCTGGAAAGTGAAAATTCAGATTGTGACACCAGCATTTTATCGACACACTGGGAACACGTGTATCAGCCATGGTGTCTGTGTGGAAGGGTCAAAGGTTCTTCTTCTCCAAAACACTAACTTAACATTTCACAGCTCAGACATCAGCAGAGAAGAGCAACAGGTGGCGTTTCAAATACTGGACGAGGGGGAAACACGTAGCACGGAGACGACACAGACAGTCAAAGCCATCCGCAGAGAGGAGAGAGAGAGAGAGAGAGAGAGAGAGAGAGACAATGGCCGTGTGTTTTCTCTCCGGTGGCTGCAGACATGCAGAGACAAATGCGCACATCAGCAGGAGAGAGAAACCGCCACAGCAGAGGAAGAAGAAACGAAGCAGATGGACGTCAGCAGCCGCGTCTGATCACAGTTGAAAAAAGAAACATCTGGAAGTTGTGACGGAGCAGAGAGCCGATCATTAAAGTCTGAAAGTCCACCTGACATGAGCGTGATGATGTTCAGTCAGGTCTGAATACATCCCACCTGTGTCCTGAGAAAGTCTGAAGTAGTGGGATAGATGAGGATGTGTGTGTGTGTGTCACACCTCCCTCCCTCATTTTTTTAAACAGTGTATTTCTGTTTATTTCAGAACACAGTCTGTGAGGGTGAGCACACACGCACACGCACACACCCATGCATACGCGCGCAACACACACAGGGCAGAGGTCACGGCCAAGCGTTCCCGCTCAATGGCGGTGTGAATAGACGTGTGGTGTGAATACGTCCACGTGCCCGTCACGCTTTGCCTCCATTAGGGTGTGACAATGGTACAAAGGCCCCCGCAGCACCCGAGGGCGCCGTGTGTGTGTGTGTGTGTGTGTGTGTGTGTGTGTGTGTGTGTGTGTGTGTAGAGTGTGTATTCAGGTATTGAGCTGTGCAGCATGATGCTTTGGGGACATAAATCAGTCCAATAATACAAATCATTACAGAGTGAGTGTGTGTGTGTGTGTGTGTGTGGGGGGGGGGGGTCCTCAATTCTCATTCATCACCCTTAAACGATAACCAAAAGAATTAAATCCTTAATAAAAACGTTTGGGTGAACATCAAGTGAACAGGTGACCCCCCCTCCCCTGAGTCACACACGCTGTCTGCTCTAAAATGTCTTTGGGTTCTATTGTCAGTGGCCAGTCCTCATGGCCCCCCCTCCCCCTCCCCCCCCAAAAAAACTAGAGGGCCCCAGGGAGGTGTGCAGCATAGACCCCTCCTTTTGTAGTTACCTTGTTTGATCTGAGCTTGTAGCGCTGGGTTGGAGGGCGGGGGGGGCAGCATCCGGCGCCCGGCGAGGACTCTCCGGGGTTCCTCCTGGTCTGGGAGGCCTGAGGAGGAACCCAGAGAAGAGGCATGAAATATTAAAGGGAGCAGACACACGCACACAGAGACAAACATACGAAGACTGTGTGTATGTGTGTGAGTGTGTGTGTGTTGTGTGCGCGTGTGTGCGTGTTCAGGCTCCAGCCTATTGAATTTTAGAGGAGGATGCAGTCGTGAGTCTGAACAGAGTGGAGGCGACTCAGAGACACAAAAACACTTCAATACGACAATCAGTGTGTGTGTGTGTGTGTGTGTGAGCTATAAATGTGCTGAAATACGTGAAAGACAGTCGCACGCACGCAACTCAATAAGAGAACAAGACAAAAGGTTTGATTGTGTCAGTTTCCAAAGGCCATCAGCTGGTCAACAAAGAAAAATCAGATTGTCTACATAGATAGATAGTTTATCTCCCCATGTATCACTGGTGAGTTCCTGCCAAAGACCTTTCCGACATGTTCCGTGTCTGTTACCTGGCTGGCGCCTTCTTCATGTGCTCGCCGACGAACGTGGCGTTGGTCATCCCCATCAGCGTGTTGGCCAACGAGATGACGGACAGGAGGTGCTGTGTGGTGACAGCCCTGGACACGCCGTATGTTCCCCTTCCCCACGATGTCCGACAGGGTCAACTTGCGTCCGGTTGCCAGGGACAACTGGCGCAGCAGAGACTCCTGGGAAGAGGAGGAAGAGACACACAGGTGAGAGGGGACGGCACGTCCGTCCGTCAGCCGTCGGTGTCATGTACCTTGAAGGTGGGTAGCATGAGGGACATGTGGCCCCCCCTGGAGATCAGGCCGAAGGAGATGGGGCAGTGTGGGCGGAGCATGCCCAGCCGCTCCAGGCAGATGGCGTCCAGCTGCTGGTTGAGACCCCAGGCGTGCAGGCAGGACATGAACAGCTTAGCCGTGTCCATAGTTAGATTGTACTCCAGCAGACTCAGGGACTTGGACTTCTCCTCGCGCCTCCTCATCTCCTCCTCCTCCTCCTCGTCCTCGTCCAGCAGGTGCTCCTTGATGGTCTCCTTCATGGTCTCCTTCACTGCGGGTGGTGGGAGAAGAACGTCAGGTGTGACGGAACACGGCGGGTTCTCCCCTTCCCTGCCGCCGCCGTCCCACTCACCTGCTTGAAGATCTTGTTGGCCAGGAAGGATCCCCCCTTGTCGGCCCCCGCCTGGCTCTTCTGCAACGTCTCCGGGGACACCAGCGTGGGGTTGGGGCGCTGTGCCTCCTCCGTCAGCAGCTGGATGATCACTGCCTCCACGTCAAAGAACAGCAGATGCATGTCCGGGTCCGTCAGGTTGGTCTTCATGGCCTGGACCACCAGAGCGTTGTGGGAGTATTTGGGCAGGTTCCCCTGAAAGGGACACACACACACACACACACACACACACACACACACACACACAGACAGACACAGACACACAGACACACACGCTTAGTTTTTCTGCGTCTTATTGATTGTGACTTGACTGTGAGAAAGTCAGAAGATAAACACACACACACACACACCTACACACAGTGGCGTGTGTGTAACAAAAAGTCTCAGCTGACAAAGGCACCTCATGGTGGGTGTCAGTCTCTTTGTGTGTGTGTGTAGTGGATCAACACTGCCATCTAGAGGCCAGCACACACACATATTGACACACACACACACACACACACACACACACACACACACACACACACACACACACACACACACACACACACACACACACACACACACACACACACACACACACACACACACACACACAGTGTCCTATAGCTTCTGGGCAGCAGGTCTAAAGGTCATTGTCCTGCAGGGCCCCTTCAGGGGTGCTCTCTCTCTCTCTTACACACACACACACACATAGATACTGAATCTTTAACGAAAAGCTGATTCACCTCAGTAACTCTGAACTACACAGTTTAGATGAAATTAGTAGACAGGTATGAGAGAGAGTGTGTGTGTGTGTGTGTGTGTGTGTGTGTGTGATCTGGGACATTGGCCCATGAACACACCAAATTAACGAATAATAATAATTAACAAATTAATTATTATCACATAGCTGACCCCCCCAACACCACACACACAGACACACACACCACAAACATTCACTGATCTGCAGGTTCAGAAAAAACAGCCAGAGGACAAATTCAAAGTCACAAATTCCTCACACACACACAAACTGCAATCTGACAAACACAAAGACACACACATACATGTGTAATGTGTTTGTGCTGATAGTCTGACATTTTCTAGTCATTATCTGTCATTACACCCAGCAGGGGATTGCACACACATAGCAACTGGTTCTGACCCATAATTTGAGCTGATATGGGGGAGAAATGACCCAGGTGAGCGTGAGTGTGTGTCTGTGGCAGTGATGTAGTGTGACAGCAGGTGGAACAAACCCAGCTGTTGTGTGTCTGCCTTCTCTGAAAAGAGCTGTGATTATGAGCAGTTTACGGCAAAAAACACCCCAGAGACGTCAACAATAGAGACAACACACAGCAGAGCGACGGTGTGTGTGTGTGTGTGTCGGGGGGGGGGTGCACGCAGTTGTCAAATGGCGTCTGAGTCAAACTGAACCAACACTCTATAACTCAGAGCGTTTGTTTTGCACGCCAGGGACAATCAGACATGTGAGTGTGACACCAATGTCTCTGATGTTGTGTGTGCATGTGTGTGCGTGTGTGTATGTGTGTGGAGGGGGGGGGGGGTTGACACAGACAAGCTGCCTTCACATGCTAAGGGCGGTGTCCTATGCCTGTTGTCGTGTTGGACCAGCACGTACACTCACCATCGCACAGGTGTTATCTATGTGACTGTGGTGGGTGGGGGTTGTGTGTGTTGGGGGGTTGGGGGCACCAGAGGTCACATGATCAACTGAGGCTCAACAGACAGAATGATTATTAGTGCAGAAGAAATGAAAACGGCCTTTAACGCTGAGCAGATTGTGGTTCTTTCATCCACTAAAGCTGCTTTAAAAAAAAACACCTTTTGTTGTTGTTTGTTTGTTTTATCTTTCTGACATTTCAGACAGTTGCTGCCCTCCCCCCCACTCAACACAAGAACTCACACATGAACCAGCGGTACGTGACCTTTGGTTCATCTCCTGCAGATGTGTAATTGGTCTGTGACTTCAGCCAGCAGCTTCCTGACTGAGTGTGAGCGTGCGTGTGCGTGATGATGAATGAGACAGAAAATAGAGAGAAAGAAGAGGACAGAGTGTCCAGGGGGGAGGAGCCTCCTGAACTCCGGGGTGGAGCGTGACAGAAGCGAACTGATGACGTTGTTACGACCTGCTTTGTCTACTTGCTGTTCGCACCTTGTCGGCGTTGTCGGCGGCGAGCAGGTTGGTGGCGAGCGTCTGTAGCTTGTGCTGAGCCATGTTCTTCAGCGCCGCCAGGCTGCGCCGTGTCATCGCCTGCTTCAGGTTCACCGCAGAGTGGCTCAGGGCGTCGACAGTGGCTGGAGCCAGCTCGTCACAGGCGTTCAGGATCTCCACTGCCGTGATGCCCATCACACAGCGGTCCAACGCACCTGGAACACACACACACATCAGATTCCGATGCAGAGTGTCCACAATCACAGTCTCAGGAGGGTGAACCCTGACGTTGTTACACACTGACATTCTGATCAGTTCAACCTCTTCAGTCACTTCCCAGGGTAACAGGGCCGGGTGGAGGATATTACCCCCCCCCACACACTCACACACAGTGCGGCAGGTCATAACACGTTTGAGTGTGTGTGTGTGTGTGTATGGGGTTGGGGGGCTGCGGGAGAAGGAGGGGCTTTTTATATATATATATATATATATATATAAATAAAAATAAAACAAGAAGGCTGCACATGTCCTCAGTCTCATTATTTCTTCTGTTTCTATCACCTTTGTCTGACCCCCTCTCTCTATCTCTCACCAAACACCACCTTCATTCTCAGTCGTTTATCGTCTCTACAAGAGTTTTCTGGAGACAGATGATTCAGGCACAGTTGAGAGCTGTATTGAGTGAGAGAAGTGGCACCATGATACCTGTGTGTGTGTGTGTGTGTGTGTGTGTGTGTGTGCGTGTGTGAGACATGAAGAGCCTGTGAGGCATGGCCCCATTACATATCCAACGCTTCAGTACACACATACACCTTCCTTAATTTCACACTTAGCTAACCTGCAATCACCCAGCACTACAGCTCATTCAGGTCCACACACACACACACACACACACAGTGTGATGCTGACGTGAGAGGACTGATATGGGTAGTTCCTCGTTACCGCTAGAACCTCGTGCACACGCCAGCAGCCGTCCTGGTCCTCACCTGTGTCCATCTGCCAGACGTACACGGAGCCGTCGGTGCAGCCGACCACCAGGTAGTCGTCTGCCGGCCGCCACTTGATGACCTGGATGGGGAAGAGGTGGCGCGACGCCAGCATGATGCACTTCCTCTCCCTGAGGCTGAGCAGGCCGACGCTGTGGTCGCTGGCCACCGAGCAGACGCAGTGCTGCACCCGGGTCTGCAACGCAACACAGTCCTTAGCGTTAGCTTGCCACTGAGACGTGCACAGGGGCGTGAAGGAAATATGTAATGTATGCGGTTCTGGGAGGGCTTAACTGCATGTGCTAACCCCACCCACAACATCAATGGCAGCTCGGTGTTGCGTTAAGAAGCTGCTGAGCATGTGTCTGTTCGTCTGTCCAATCAAATGTCTCCTTTCTCACCCCAGTTCGACAGACATATGTGTGTCTGTCTGTGGCAGTGTTACAGCGCCACTCACAGGCCTGGAGGAGGTATGACAGCGTTTGACCTGGTTTGTGTGGACGTGCACACCCACGTCTTGAGGAGGGTTCCATTTTAAACCGAAAAACAACCAGATCGGTTCCATCTCCGTGTGGACGTGGACTGAACTTCACCACGGTCACGTTTGCCTGTTCGATTGTTGCAGACATTTAACCTGTGTGTGTCACGGCACGTTCACCTGTCGACAAACATCTCTCACACACATTTAACGGCAGCGGTGGAGAATATTCTTTACTTATGAGCATCATGTGACACACACCTGCAGGTGCAGGTTCCACAGCGATCTGACAGAAGCTGTGTTTTTTAAAGCCCGAATTAAATCTTCAGGCAGGTATCGGTGTGTCCACAGCATCAAACATGGACTTTTACCAGGGTCGCCATTGATTTCCCATTTGATTCTGAAACTTTTCCATGATGTCGGCCAACATTTCATCAGCGCATTAATGGACAGCGCGAATGGATTCCGCCTCAGGAGAAAGATGCTCGTCGAGTCTGGATCCTGATGATTAGTGGAAACTACAAGCTTCAAACCAACGGGCAAATTAGTTTTTTCCAAAACTTTAAGGACCTAATTTGCAGGCATATTGATCTACCAGGCTCAAAATGTTACAAAACTTTTGCAGCTTTAATTAAAGCATGTGTCCACGATAGGTCAGCCACCGCATTAACCCTTATCACCGTGGCAACAACACATTTCCGTCTTATTTGACCTTAATGTCATTTAGACAACACAAATACACAATGCATCCGTGTTTGTGTGTTCAACATCTGACTGCAGCCTTTAATTACACTTGTTTCCATAGTAACCGCTGACCCATAGCATCTCAGGCTAATCTCACCGCGGACACAACATCTGTTTGTCGGAACTGAGATCCACTCCGGAGTGTCACGGAGGAAAAGTGAAAGTTGAGCGCCATCAGCTGGGAGCTCCACGTGCTAATTGCCGCTAACTCCTGTGCTGTGTCACAGGGGAGGGCACCGGCCAATCACAGAGCAGACCCATGTGTGGGACACATAACGGTCTCCTGACGACCTGAGTGCCCTGAGGAAACCCACGCGGGAAAACATGCCCGCTGCTCAAAGAAACACTCCAGTTGACAAAGGGACTAAACAGGACGTAGAATCTTACACTGCAGTTCTCCGGCGGGACGATGAGCTGAGTGATCTCGCCACCGTGGACGCAGAAGATGTGTTTCATCTCTCCGGTGAAAATGTCCCAGACGATGACGGAGAAGTCCACGCCCCCCGACACCAGTGAGCGCTGGTCGTAACGGGGTGAGATCTGGTACGGGTACAGAACACAGGTCACCTTGTTCCGGTGACCTCGCAGGGTACGATGGGGGGGCCAGCCTGCAGGACACAGGGTGGACATCAGTTCACCCCTTATATAGACCCCCCAACCCCCAACCCCAATCTTCTCCGTCCCCCTCACCCCCTCCTGAGCATGTGCTCCCCCTGCAGCAACTGGACAATGGCGGTCTGAGTAGCAGGAACCAGGATGATGCTGCCATCTTCTCGTCCGCACACCAGACGGCCCTGGGAGGGGATGTAGACGCTGGCCGTCACCTGGCAGAGGAGGAGACACGTCAGAGCGACTTGGACGAATCTCGGAGAAAACGTGTGAATGAAGTCAAAGCGGGTGTTCTGACTGCACCTTGATGGGTTCGTCTTTGCCCGGAACGACGCTGAGCTGGTCAATGATTCCTGACGACACCGGGGTCAGTTTATCAAACGCCGACTGCAGGCTGATGGTGGTCGACACCTGCAGCTCTGGACGCAACAAACACTCAGTGAAAATCAATGTCAGCTGATCCTGAAGAGCTGTGACCTCTGACCTCTGAAACCAGAGTTCACAGGGAAACTGAATGTTTCAATGAATGAAACAAGTGTGGAACGGTTGAGGACTCGTTCTCACCTGTGGCTGTGGACAGGTGCGGTGGCGTGTCGGGGGACGCTCCACAGCGACAGTCTGCCTGAGGAGTCTCCCTGGATCAGCAGCTTGTGGAACGGTTCCCTCCGCCCGAAGAAGAACCGTGTCACAGGGGGGCAGATCAGGAGCTGTGTGTGTGGGGGGGGGGGGGCGGTTGTTAAAATCGAACACATCCAAACATCACATGCTAACAGGAAGTGATGTCGTCATTTGTTTGAGACCTGTTTGTCGGAGCGGTTGGCGATGCTACAGACTAGTGGGGGGACGGAGCCTTCCTTAGTTTTCCCCACATCACTGCGGAAGTGTTCACTAGCAGAGAGGCAGCTGGACACACACACACACACACACACACACACACACACAGTATAACAAGATATTCAGGGTGTGTGTGTGTGTGTGTAACTCTGTATGTGTGTGTGGGGAGGGGGGGGGGGGGGTTACCTGGCAGGCAGCTTGTAGATGTGACTGCAGCCGTCTTCGGTCCAGATAATGACTTTGTCTGCAGCGATGAACTCTCCTCCGGTCCAGGTCTGTTCACCATTGCTGGGCACCGAGCACAGCAGCGAGTAATCACCGGCATCAAACACCTGACACACGTACACACACACACACACACACACACACACACACGAAGGGTGACACAAGCTCAGACTCTATCAGCCTTCAGCTGAGTAGTATCACCGGTCTTCAGTAGTAGTAGTAGCAGTAGTAGTAGTATGTCTGTGAAGGTTCTCAGTCATCCAGGTCATGGGATCTTGCTGGGTTAAATTGTAGACAGTAGTAGTAGTAGTAGTAACAGCAGTAAGTCTCTTACCTCCAGTACTTGGAGCAAGACAACCAGCAGACTACTCTGAGTGAACGTACAGAAGGAAATACTCTGACAGCTCTGACAGTAGATGGGTTTGGACTCCTCCTCGAACACCGGGTCCAGGTCCTGGTAGGGACACGGACACACACACAGATGATCATGACAGGTGTTTTTCTATCTGCTTTCAATTGCATGTGTGTGTAGGTATGTGCGTTTGTTTGTGTGTGTGTGTGTGTACCTGCATCCTGCTGACCTCAGCTGTGATGATCCAGACCTTTAAAATCCCTGTCACTGACACCCGCCACCACTGTGTCCTCTGTCGGCAGAGAGACACTAACAGTTAAACAATGTGTGCCTGCTGCTGATGGACGCTGGTCCAGATCAGGAAGGACTCTGGTTAAAGTCTAAGGACGTGATTCATGCCACAGGTGAAAACCATCTGTGTTTCTCTGATGTGGACCTTGTCGCCCACCTTGCGTCCGGTGCGATCGGATGATGCTCATGGAGCTGATCCAGTCAGGAGAGATCTTTGACACCAGCGAGTACAGAACCTCCAGGCTGGTGGCGTCCACCACTAGGATTTCTGGGTAATGACCGTGACAGAGCAGACGGCCCTCCCGCTGAGTTCCGATGGTGAACTGATAGAACTGAAGACACGCAGAGGAGGAGGACAAACCGGTGTCAAATCTACCCACTCCTACCCGCTGCTTTTACTTTGAAATTCTGCAGGAAACAGATTGTTGCTGTCAGTTCGGTCTCACCTGGATTCCAGTGTGTGCACATGCTAGCTTGGTGAACTCGATGCAGCGCCCGTCGTTCACGTCCCACAGACACATCTCCCTGGAGACAGACACGTCCAGTGACACACATAAGCCCCGCCCCCTCACACTGATGGACGAATGACCTGTCAGCCTCCAGTGCCTATAAACAAACAGGAAATGACACGCTCACCCGCTCTCGGACGCGCTGACGATGTACTGCTTGTCACTGCATGCGCTGGCTTTGGACAAACAGGTGATGGAGGCGGTGTGACCAAACAACATGGCCCTCGGACAAATCTGAGGAGGAGGAGTGAAGAAGAGGGACGAGAGGAAGAAGAGAGGACAGGAAAGGAGACAAGGCGAGAGGAGACAAGGAGAGAAATATATTCAGGTGGTGTGTTGAAGCAGCACTGCAGACGTCAGGTTTATCTGATCTTCTGTGATCTCATCGTGTCATATCTCCTCTCCTCAACTCCCTCATGTCTGATCAATTGTCAGGTGACTGGGGGTCGGCCCCTCACCTCCAGCTCCGGCGTCATGTCCCACAGACAGATCTGTCCGTCGTGGCAGCCGGTGATGATGGTGCTGAAGTCGTCCATCACCAGCAAGCTGCTGATGCAGTGGGTGGGGGCTGTACGCCCCCACAGGACAATGGGCAGGACCAGGCTGTTCCCCGACATGATGGCACGTGTCTGTGGGGGAAAACATTCACAATAGGTTACTGAGAAGACGTCCCTGGACAAATGAGGAGATGTGTTGGTTTACATTTCACGTGACCCCTGTAATGGTGGTCACCATTACTCATGAACCCTTCGCAGGTGTCACCCCAGTCAACAAAACATCCGCTCAGGCACTTTGACAGCGTGTGGGGATGACGTCACCCAGGGGGAACTGCGGGCGTTACATGTGACACAGCTCGGTCACCGACACCCGGAGCAGCTGAGAACACATTGGACGTTCAACCGAATGAAGGCGGACGATGGAGGACGAACCGCAGCGCAGCAGCTAGCATGATGCTAACGGACACACGTAGAGGACGACGTCAGGAACAACAACCACATACCGGCTGCCGATGCACAGATTGTCCGTTTTCGACTGAATAGATCAGAGGACGGTACGTTGACGGGAAACTACAACGACAGAATCCGAGTTTCCGGATTAGCACCGCGGCTAACCGGATGAAAACACAGAACGTGACGTCACGCACCAGAAGCCAGCGGCTACAGGAACATGTCAGACCAGGTGAAGGTGTGGAACCGTTCTCCTCCGGTGGAACACGATCTCCTACCGAAGGTGGTGAGTCTGCTGTTCGATCACTGCGATCAACTCTGATGATCAGCTGATCACGCGTCAAATACACACACATCCGGTGGATGATGTGTCTGATGGTTTCAGAATAAAAGCATCTGAACTCGACCGGTTTGATGTGGTGAGGACGGTGGGTGCTGCCCTCCAGCGGTCACACCGTTATCTGGTGCCACATGAATTCATTCACATTTTTGCGTCTGAGGCTGAATAGAACATGAACATTCAATCCAATTATGGTGAATATTACAGTTTTGACGATCAGTACGTGTTTTATTCAATGTGCATACATAAATCAAACATTTCAAAATAAACTCTTTATTGATAAAGTCTAATTATGGGGTTGTGGGGGTTAAATGATTTTTGTTTAATTCTGAGCTTTTTTTCAATATTTCATTGAAATGTGTTTATTTTTTAATGTCTGAAGTAAAAGTGCAGATGATAATTCTACTACTACTAATAATGGACAGAGGAACCAAATAACAGGTAGAACTGGCAGTTCCAGAATGACTGAACATGTTCACACATTCACAAACACGCGTCTGTCAGTAAACATTCCTGTAGCGTCTCCTCAGACATGTTCTCACATGCATGTGTTCATCTGCTCAGTGAACAGGATCATCGGGTTCAGAGCAGTTTGTATAAAAAACACCTTTGCATCAGCAGGGATTTGGTTGAATTAACGGATGACAAATTAATACTGAATGAGTCCCAGAGTCCTGCAGTAACAGATCAGTACTTTCATTGATGTGTCTGAGACGCTGCTGTCGGGTCTGATGGCATCTCGGTGCTGAGTCGTGTCTCGAGGCGACAAGCTCATAGTTTCAGACTGACTGATCATCTGACTGGTGTCCAGGAAACCGCTGCAGCGGCTTCAGGAAGGCTGCAAACGACGAGGACCTTTTCACCTTTCCTGAAACGGTCAGTGGGCGTTCTCCCGAAGACACAGAGGAAAGGTGGGTGGCGGCGTCGCCGGCGGTGGTGGTGGTGCTGGTGCTGCTGCCTCAGGTCCTCGGCTGTGGCTCCATCCCCTCTTGTCTGAAGTGGAGCTCCCAACATCTGGAGGATGTCCTGAGGAGCATGTGGGCTCAGGTACTGCCACGGCCGCTTCCCCGCGGTGTCCCGCAGCTTCACGTCCGCCGCAAACTTGTTGACCAGCAGCCGCATGACGTTCTTGTTGTTGTGGATGGCGGCGATGTGAAGCGGCGTGTGGCCGCAGGTCGACCTGCTGTTGACGTCAAAGGTCAAACCGGCTTTTTTGGACACCGTACCTGAAAGAGAGTAGATCGGAGGTATCTGTAGGTCCCTGATACCTGCTGGGTACTAGCTACTGAATGCTAGGCGCTCGCCGCTGCGTACCACAGCGTGTTGAGGACCCGGTGGTCTCCGTGTTTGGCGATCCAGTGCAGCACGGTGAACCCGGAGATGAAGTCCCGTCTGTTGAGCAGCGTAGCGTCCTCCCTGAACAGGGCGTAGACATCAGGCCACGCCCCCGCCGCGCCCTTCACCAGCCACACGTGTTCTCTGGGCTCCAGTGGGACCAGCGACTGAGAACAAACGTCCCGCATCAGTTCAAGAACAAACCTTGGTGTAACGTGGGTCGTGGGCGCTCACCTGCCGGCTGGGACTTTCCTGATGACTCGTGGGGGACACTGCGGCGCCGCCGCCTCCCCTCCGTCCTCGTCCGTTCATCCCCTCAGCCAGGTCAGCCAGGCTGCGGCAGCGAGGGGGGCGTGGAACAAGACGACAGCGACGACGACGACAGGTTGTGGTGGAGGCTGAGCGAGGACGAGATCCGGTGGAGGCGGTTCAACCGGGCGGCGTCGTGTCCTCTGGTGCCCCCCCCCGCCGCTGTCGCCTCCTCTCGCAGCAGTTGGTCCAGGTCGGTTCCCAGGCTGCGACACATTCTGCTCCTTAGTTTGCTGCTCAGGCGCCTGGACGCCACCCTGTGCTGCGGCGGTGGGCGGTGACGACGTGGAGTCCTCACTGGAGTCGTAAAGGTCGCCTACGTCAGAGAGACGACGGGTGCTTGATGGCGGCCAGCTCACATGGCAGGAAAACGTGGTGTGTATCAAATAAAATATATCTTTCTAATACCAATTTATTATCATTCACAATAATATTTTGTTTCTGTGAATATTTGTATTTTTTTTGTTTTGACAAATGTCCAGTTACTCAGCAGTAATCCATCAATCAGGCTCCAGAATTGATCAAGTGATCAAAATAGCGATTTCATCACTGAGCGACTTCAGATTTTAGAAAATGTAAATTCCCATGTCATTTCAAACGTAATGTGATTCAGACACACAAACGTGACCTTTGAGACCTGTGGAGCGGTGCCACGACAACACTCTAGGTGCGGACAGTCGGTCGTCATGGAGATGGTCAGACGAGTGACGCAGCAGTGACACTGGGGCAGGAGACTCAGGACGGTTGAGGAGGACTTCCTGTGCTTGGCTCCGCCCCCTGCTGTCACCTGTCCACACAAACGTTCCATAAGGTCACCGAGTCATCGGAACAAATCGCGTCTAACGTCACACATTCTCACCTGCTGCGACCTGCAGCGCCTCACAGCTGCTGACCCTCTGGGGCCCCAGGTGGGGGTCCCGGGGGGGGCAGTCGCTGCTGAAGAACCCCACCTCTGACGACAGCGAGGAGATGCTGCTGTGGCTGGAGGAAAGCCATGCCGCCTGACCCCGCCCCCCGCCGGGCACTAACTGCTGCTGCTGGACGCCTTGGTGGAGCTGTGCCCTGTGACCCCCCAAAGATGGACTGCTGTGAGAGGGCTCTGACCTCCCCTGCACATGCTCAGGGTCCCACCTTGACCCCGCCCCCTCAACGCTCTGGATGTAGATCTTTGGTGTATTCCTCTCTGAGGAGGGGGAGGAGCCAGGAGGAGGTGCAGGCCGCTCTACCATAGATTGGGGGGAGGAGGAGGGAACTGCCCCTCCTGAGGGCCCGCTCGGGGGCCATGTGCCCCCCGTCATCCCCCCACTGACAGGAACCTCGTCCTCGTCATCATGGGACACAGCAGCTCTGTAGCTCGGGCGGTGTAGGGCAGAGTAGGTCTGGGGTGGGTTCTGGTGTAGCCCCCCCTCAGGCTGCAGGCCCCGCCCCCTCAGGCGGGGGTGTCACCGGCTGGCTCACCTGTGCAGGCGCGGACGACTGGGGCCCCGCCCTCTGCTGGACCCCCAGTGGAGCAGCTGGGGCTTCTCGGCCGTTACTGCTGATTTCCGGTTCCGGTTGGTGGTTGTTGTTGTTTACAATGATCCCAGCCGCGGGGAGGATCGTTTTGCCAGCGGCTCCTCCGACTCTCCTCCGGGCGGGTGGGGCCTCCCGCTGGGGCTTCTCTCCGGGGAGAGACACGTCCCCGGTTCCCCCGGTTCCCCCGGTTCCCCCGGTTCCCCCGGTTCCCCCGGGGACGTGTCCCCTGAACCTCCTCCGGAGGACGACATGGGACGAACCGTCCTCCTGTTTCACTGTGGCCACCGAGTTCACGAACCGCTTGAACAGTTCGCGGTTCCGGTCCCGGTCCACATGGTCCCGGAGGAAGAACCGGAAGTGCTGCAGCAGGTCGGAGTTCTTCGCCGAACCTCCGCTGCTCTGCAGGAAGTGAAGAACCGAGTCCTGCGTGAAGTCTGCGGCCATTCTGAACTCTGCCGGCCCTGGTTTCGGTCCCGTTCCCTTTCAGGTTCCAAAGGTCTGTGTCGGCTCTGGTAGTTGGTTGAGTAAAGCCCCGCCCACCTCAGGTATTTAACCCCCACCTCACCTGCTGGGCTGCACCACGTGACCCGGAAATGTTTGACAACACAACATGAAGGAAAAATGCTCAGAGATAATAAGAAAAACATTGTTTAATGCCGTTTTTAATAAAAATCTACATATGTAGAAGTGCGTCAAATAAAAGCTTAAAAAACGCAAATTAACTTTTTTTAGCATTGTTTATATTTTGATAGAATGTATTTTATCATGTATTTATATCGTATTTATGTTGTTATTATTGGAAAATTATAAATCCGATGGATAAAATTGTTCATAGTTGATCACTGGAGCATCAGATAACCTTTGACCTTTGCATTGCAGTTCTCCAAACGTTTTACACACATACACACACACACCTCCTGATTTCATATCACATACTTGTGGTTTATTTAATATTTGTTGGAAACAGTAAATGTATGTGTGACCCATGAATCTGCTTCGGTGAAATGACTCTTCTTCTTTTTCTTTTGCTGCTGTGTGAAATACAAACAAAACAAAAACAAACAAACATTGTGTGTACATTTATTTCCAGCGGTGTGACTTGTAAAAAGAACGTATAACAAGTATGAGAACAGTGACATGACTTTGTCTTTGGGAGCAAACAGTGGCTCGAGTCACCAGGTCAACGTTCAGGCAGTTAGAGTCCAGTGGGACTGGGACGTTCTGCTGATGTAAAAAAATATTCTTTTGACTTTTTTCACGTTAAATGTTGACTCTTCTTTCACCTGCCGACACCAGGATTTATCCGTCCACTGTCAGGGTGGACATGGTTTTGGAGGGAGTTTCTAGAATCTTCACGCAAAGCAAATGAATGTAATATTTGTCAACAGGGACAAAACGAGGTGACATTTTCTCCATTGTGTGGGCGTGTCAATGGGCAGAGCGACCTGATGACATCACAGCGATGTCACTGTGGTGGACCTGACCAAATGGGCAGGACCTGGAATGAGGGGCGGGCACGGAGAGGAGCAGGGGGCGGGGCTAGGTGCTGAAAACAGGCAGCTCCTCGACCAACCGCGAGCCTCCGCCAGCTCCGGGGGGAGGTTCTCTGCCAGCCGCGCCAGCTGCTCCTCCATCTGTCGGATGAGGTCATCAAGGTTCCTCTGGCGAATCAGCAGCGAGGGTTTGGTGCTGACGAAGCGGCGGTAGTCCTGCAGGTGTGGGGCGGCGAGGCGGTCGGACAGGAAGGCGTGGACGACCCGCTGCCGCCGGTCCAGGTTCTCCTTCAGTTCCCAGGCGTCCTCTGTCTGACGGAGGAGAAGGGAGCGTTTGTGATGGAGAGACTCCTGAGGAGAAGGAGAAGAACGTCAGCTCCCAGAGACACGGTGACCGTCAGTTGGCAGCAGGCACCGTCCATCTCACCCGCTCCTCCGCCGCGTCCTCGTCCACCTGCTGTTGCAGCACCAGCAGAGACGTGTCGATGCGGGACAGACGCCCGCACAGGGACAGCAGCAGGTTCACCACCTTCTCCAGGTCGCCTGCAAACACAGCGGAGACTGAAGGGACGCGGGGGAATCGAACACGTGTCCCCGCTGTGCGACAGTCGTACGTACCGATGAACCTGCTGTACTTGTCCCGCTCGTTGGTTCGGCAGTGTTCCTGCACCACAGAGTCCAAACTCGCCCCCAGAGCCTGGTGGCGCTGCTGCTCCTCCTGCAGCTCCTCCCTCTCTGCCCGCAGCACCACCACACTGCAGCGCAGAGCCTCACACAGCGCCACCTGGTGGACAAACAGAACGTATGAGTCCTTGAAGAGAGAGGCGAAGCCTCAGTCCTAATGCTCCCTCCTAACTTGTTCTGTGTTATTATTATCGTTTATTACTAGTATTTTCTTATCGTATTTTGTATGTCAATATTTTGTAGTATTTTATTTTACTGTGTACCTTTAAGCCGTGAGCTGTAAATAAAATTTCCTTCTCCTGTATAATGACAACAAATACTCTTGAATAATGCTCCGTCTTGACATGAAGAGCGTGTCCATGTCATAAAAACTGAGCGTACCTTCGTACTGTCCAGGTCTTTCAGGTCCTCGTCAAAACTGACATGCGCCCCTCGTTTGGAGCTCGGAGCAGGGTCCCCTCCGTCCCGGATCCTGGTCGGACAGCGACATTTGTTAGAAACGTTCTTCAGGCCAGTTCATCAGGAAACAAATGTGAGGGAAGAATTTATTGGAATCACGGGTACCTGCCGTCCAATCGGAAGCTGCCCCTGCGTTGCCATGGCACTTTGCTTTGAAAAATCTCCTCCACCAGCTCCACAGTGGATTTACCCCCCCACGTGTCCAGCAGGGGCGCCAACGAGCCATCATGCAACACCTGTGAGCAGAGAAGCAGTCACACGTTTGTCTGACAACAACAAAGACGACCAAGACCAAGAAGAAGAGGTCAGGTACCAGCTGCCGGGCCAGCGCCTCCACCCGCTGCTCCTCAGCTGTCTTCTCCCTACGGGACAGAGGCTGATACTCCACCCTCAGACTGTCCTCCACCTCCTGAGGGGCGAGGACAGATGGACAGGGGGCCGGGACGGTGCAGGGGCGTGGCTTCACAGGAGGAGGAGCGGTAGGCACGGGCGGAGGGATGACGGGTGTGGAGGGTGGGGTTGGCGGGGATGAGTTGACATCTGGACTGAAGAGGAAGAAGCAGAAAAAGAATTTAAAAAAAGGTTTTGATAAATTCTGAAATATGAAAAGTGAAGAAGAAACCTGCTGATAGTTGAGTCCTGCTGCTTCGACGCCTCAGGAGGAGGAGGAAGAAGAGGAGGAGGAGGAGGAGGAGGAGGAAGGGGGGGGGACTCCTCCGTGATGTCTGTCTCTCGGGGCGTCTCGGCGGTTGGTGGGTTCTGCAGGAAGACGTCATCCAACTCGTCCTGTGTTCCGCTGCTGGTTTCCTCCGGCCCGTGGGCGGAGCCGAGCAGACTGGACTCTGAGATGCACAGCGAAGACAGGTGGCGCTGTGGGACGGACGTGTGCGGCCAACAGGACTCGGCACCCTCACTCCTCTTCCTGTCCGTGCCCGCAGTCAGTGACCAAACTTTGGTGTTTTCTGAAGGCACTCCATCCTCTGGGACGCCGCCGTCGCACCAGCTGTCCCTCGGCCGTCTGCCGCCGCCGTCCAGGTCGGCCAGACTCAGCCTGTCTCCAGCCTGCCACCCGCCGCCGCCGAGGGGGCAGGGCAGGCCGACGGACGCCGCCAGGCTGGAGGTGCTGTGGGCCCTCTGCCGCTCGCTGTTCCTCTGACGGCGTCTGTGAGTGACAGCAGAGTGGGCGGGGCCTGAGGCGGAGCAGAACGACGGACACGTCAGGTGTGGAACAAACAGATCTATCAGGTCATGCGCAGGAACAAACCTGGAGACGCTCCGTGGGCGGTCTGAGGACGGAACAGTATCTCTGACGCCTGGACGTCGGCGGGTCTGAGGGCAGAGATCAATCGGTGTCAACAACACATCCAGGAAATTAGCAGCCATCATTCTTTTACTGATGCGACGCGAGCTGAGCTGTCAGTGCTCCATCATCGAACACACAATAAAACAATAAATAATAATAAGGAGGACGGGTACTCGACATCTGTTGGGACTCGTCACCCAAACCAAAGCAGAGAAGCTGCTGAAGGATCTCACTTTCTCACGGCTGCATCCAAACAGACGTTTGTTTTGTTCGGTAACGAGCTGTGAACGTTTGTGTTCCCGGTTATATTTGTACAGCAGACGGATTCCTGCAGTGACCTCTGACCGTTCACATGTCAGGAACGAATCCCTGAGGACATGAGTTGGTTCTGTTTGTTTCACTGCGTGTGTGCCAGTGACTTTTCTCTGCTCCCTCCCTGACTCCTCTCCTCCACCCTGCCTTATCTCCTCTGTAACGTACCCGTCCTCAGTGTCCACAAGTCCGCTGCTGAAGACACCGGACGTCCCAACGTCACTTGGAGCGACGTCCTGACAAACAGACACAGATTGGTTTTAATACACCCACATACACCGCCTGTTTCCACCTGTGGGAGGCGACACTGACTCCATTTATCATAGTAAACATAGTAAACGTTGATGATTGGATTGATTGAAGTGAAAAAAATGCAGATTGTCTGAGATGTAATGATGTTTATGTTGAACAGCGTGTGTGTGTGTGTGTGCGAGCGTGTGTGTGTGTGTTATCATTCCTATCATCCACATCAGATAGCGTCCAGCAGCTCCTGTCTGGCACCTCCCAGGAAGTGTGGTATTTCCTGTTTGACTCACGTCCCCAAACGTGAAGTGTTTGGAACGAGGACGGAACAAGGACAGAATGAGTACGGAACAAGGACGGAACGAAGGAAAAAACGGGGATGGAATGAGAAGAGAACAGAACAAAGAAAGAAACAGGGTGGAACGGCCCGGAAAAAAGACCGAACTGAACTTCTTCATCTCCTACTACATGAGAACTGACAAAGAAACTTGGGTTCTGGACTCGATTGATCAAGACTGATTGTGTGCGTCCTTGCATGTTCACCTGGCTGCGTCTGTCCCTGGTGGAGGAAGAGGGGGAGGCGGGGGCATGCTGCTGGTTCGTTGGCTCCAGCAGATTCTCTGCAGAAACTGACTTCCAGCAGCTGAGAGTCGACTCTGATGTCTGTGGGGTTCCATTGATCGGCGGCGGCGCCGCCCGGGGGCGCTGCTGCCCCACCGCCCGCTGCCCCACTGCCTGGAGCTCCACAGCACTGCTGAGAGGAAGAAGCAGATGAAGACTGGTCAGTAAGAGTGAACTGATCAGATGTGATCGACTGTTTCTCCTGCTCCAACCTCAGGACGGGAAAAACCTTTTGAGTTAAAGAAAAAACATGTTGGAGGAATGAAAAACCAGACATGTGTTCCAGTCCGACCTCTGCTGCTGCAGCGCCACCGGCGGCCGCGGGTGTCGTCACCCGACCCGGGTAGAAGAGGTTGGACTGGTGGTTCCAGGGGTCGTCTCCGGGGGGCCGGGTGGAGCAGTGACGCCTCTCCCCAGAGGACAAGCTCTGATCTGAGCTGGAATACTGTAGGGAGAGCAGGCTGGAGGTGGAGGAGAGGCTGGGGTGGGGGGAGGACACTGGACAGCAGAGGGGGGAGAAAGGAAATTCATCCTATTGTTTTAAAATATCTTGTATTTATTTATGTGACTAATTTAATTTGATTGGATTTAATTTTACTGTAATTAAATTTGAATTTTTAATATGAATTTAATGTATTTGTTTATGTCATTTTTACATTTTATTTTGGTAGCTCGCTATATAAAGATGAAATGAGTGCTCCTCCCTTCACCTGGGGGGTGGACATCTGCCGGCTGCAGGTAGACGCTGTGCGGCCGGGGGACCGGTCCTCCGTCCTCCCTCGTCCCTCCCTCCCCCCCTCTTCCTCTCCACGTACTCAGTCAGAGCGTTGTGCTGCAGCTGACGCAGGTCGGGACGTGTCACGGCCTCAAACATCCGGCGCCGGTCGGCCACGCTGGTCTCTGAGGGACGGGGCGTCGAGCGTCTGTCACTCAGAAGCGTGGAATCCGTTGGTCTGACATTCATGTGTTCACCCCCTCCCGGCCTGAGGAGCGCCGTCGTCTCAGCATCCGAGACGCCGACCTCGTTGATGTTCTCAGGCTCTGAGTATGAACGTTTCTTCTGGTCCGCCGTCAGACGCTTGCGCCCGCAGATCCGCAGCAGAGCGGGGGGGCCGACCGCTGGGACGCTGGGAAGCGCCGGGGGACTTGGGCCTCGAACCTGCGGGCTGATGACATGTCGCTCCCTCGGAGCGTGAGGGGACGTGAGTGGGAGCATGACGCCCTGAGGTTTGGGCATCGTCTTCGGGGCTTTCTTCTCCAGCGGGTGGGGCTTGGGGGGGTCAGAGGAGGAGATGGAGGAGAAGCTGGGGGAGGAGGTGAGGAGGTCTCTGCGTTTGAAGGAGGTGGAGCGCAGAACCCTGGACTGGACTCCTTTCAACGAGTCTTTGTAGGACCTGTGGAGGAGGAGGACAATGTTCACAGAACGAATCTGGACGGCTGAGGAACCTGCTGAGGGACTCGGACCTGCTGAGGGACGGGTCCTGCAGGGAGCCCAGCATCTCCTGGAGGTCCTGCCTCAGGAGGACGTCCCTGCGGTTGTCCCCCTCCCGGGATTCTTCCAGGTGCAGACTGCTGCGGCTCCTCTGCAGGGCTGAGCTGGGGTCAGCCGAGGTCCTGGACAGGAAACAAGAAGTGGGTCAGTGGTTGGAGATCTGGTCCGAGGACATGGACGAGTGAGGGGACAGATTCTTCTCAGTCCTGGAGAACTCACAGTTTTTACATTGTTTAATCAGTAAGACTGATCACCTGAAAATGCTTTCTGTCATTTTAGGTGGAAGTGGAACTCGTTGGGATCGAACACCGAGCTGGACGCGTACCTGAGCTGGGTGCTGCTGCCTCCTCTGAAGCTCAGAGCTCTGTGAGCTTTGCTCCCACTCGTGCTCCTCTCCAGCATGTTCCGGATGTCCTCCGCACCACAGGGGGCGCTGCGGCCTTTCTCTGCCATCTGGAGACGAATCGTTCACACACATCAGGCGGGGTGTAGTAACGACAAATGTTCACCAGGGGGTTGTGTGCATGTGTGGGGGGTTTTACCCGGTGATGAGTAGCCCAGCCGACGTGACCGCTGCTGCTGCTGCTGCTGCTGCTGCGCTGCTTCCCGCCGTGTTCGTGCCGCTCGAACCGACTGACCTTCTCCAGGACGGACAGGCGGCGGGGGGGGGGAGCAGCCTTGGACCTCGGCGAGGGCGATCTCCAGCCGGGTGAGCGGGTGCTGCCTCTGCTCCTTCTGCTCCCACTGCAGAGCTGATGGGTCGCCGTGGTGACGGGGGGCAGAGGTAGGCGGGGCCTGACCCTGGGCTGGTCTGGAGGACGTGATGTGGTCAGCACAAACGCTGGAAAGTTCTACTGACCTGCAGGAGGAGAGAGGAGGTGGAGGGGAGCTCTGCAACAACTCAACAGCTGCTGGGACTATTTGTCTAATTTCTGGTCAAAATGTCTCAGTTCTAGTCAGAAAATCTCTTTACACTTAAAATAAGACACATTTCACTTCACACATTTTCACTTGAAATAAACCAAGCAAAGAAATCTTGATTTTAAGTGATTCAGTGGTGAGAAATGAGACGATTTGAGTAAAAATAAGACAAATATTCTCAGTAAGAAATGGAGTTGTTGCAGTTTGCTGAGCAGAACGCCTCGTTCTTCTTCACCTGGTTCCGTCCCACTGCTGTGACGACTGACACCTGGGCTGTGTTTGGAACTCCTGGTCCGGATCCTGGAGCATGTGGTTTCTGTGACCGTGGGGGCTCTGGGGCCCCAGGGCCCCCACCTGGTGCTCTGCCCCATCTCTGTCCTGTTGACCCCTGATGACATTACAACACTCAGTTGTTTACGTCAAAACAACAACAACAAACAGCAGATTGGGCATCAGACAGCATCACCTGTCTGCGGCGCGGTGGACCAGCGGTGCAGCTGTCTGCTGTCTGTTTTCTCTCCACCTGTTGCTTGCTGCCTCAGCCTCAGCTGCTCCTGAGGACTCAGGCGTACTGTGCGGCTCTGGCTGTGGGGCAATGGATGCACCTGTGGGCGGGGGGAGGGAGCCCGATTCGGGTGACGGACCCGGAGGGGATGGGGCGGGCTGCAGTGTGGCCCCGCCCTGTCGGGGCCTGGTGGTGGGGCTGCTCTCAGGACTCTTCTCCATCACGGTGTGGAGCTGGCCCTCGGTGCTGTACGAGCCTTTGGCTGTAACCATGGCGACAGTGTCAACAAAAGGCAGAGACAAACCACCCACAAACACTGATGTACCTGAGAGCAGCGCACCACCAGGGGGCGGCAGAGAGCCTTTCTGCAGGGACCTGATGCACATGAGAAGAACAAACAACACGTGTCAGAGCTTCACGTCTCAACTTCCCCATGTGACATTTAACGAGAAGAAGACGGAGAAGACACGAGCTCCTGATCGACTCTCTGGCTGCGTGCAGCTCGTTGAACGTTCTCACACTAACGTCTGTTAGCGACCACAGACGTTCACACACCTGCCATGTTCCTTTAACCCTTTAAACCCGATCGTCTCGCTGGAAGCTGAGAAGTGTCCCTTGGTTCCTTGACCTAGTGTGAAAAAGGAGCTCGGAGATACGTGAAACATCCATCAGTTCCTGAAGGTTTCACTTCACATCCAAGTTGCTGTCAATACGGTAATCGGAAGACGGAAGCCAGCGAGTCATTACATGGCTGTTGTCAACAGATTGACGTTTCCTCCTTCTCCTAGCTCCTTCTTTACACCAGGTAGACAAACCGAGTGACACTTCTCAGCTGTCAGGAACCGTTTTCTGATGGTGCATAGTCCAAAGTAAGCTAGTGCTACAAAGCCCCCCCCCCTCCTGCTCAGACGCCAGCTCCCCATACTGACCGAGCAGCTTCCAGACTGGACCAGGAGTTCGGCCTCTCGTGGTGTTTGATGGCTGCGTAGCTGTCGCTGCGTCGGGGTGGCGCCGGCGCCCCCTTCAGGCTCTCATAGGAGCTGTGGCTGGTTGCTGGGGCCCAGATTGGCCCCACACTATGTCTGTTCGCAGCCAGCGTCCCCCCACTGCTGCTGCTACGGTAACAGACTCCACCCACCAATCCTGGAAACGGAGAGGAGGCCAGTCAAGACATGACGTCAGCTCGGCGAGCTTCCAGAAGCATAACGTTACCCTGCAGCTCTCTGCTCCGCCTGCTGGACGACGAGGGGGTGGAGCCTGGCTCCAGACCCGGAGCGCCGCATGCCGTTTGCACGTGACGGATGTCAGCTTGCTGCATCTCTTCACGTCCTCCTCCTTGATGAAGGACGTCCTCCAGAGAACAAGAGCGCTCCGGGCTGGATGACGGCACAGCCAGGTACTCCGGGATGCTGGAGCTGGTGGAGAAGGAGGAGTAGGCGGAGTCTCGTTTGCTGTGGAGGTGGTCGATGCTGCTGGACGACCTGGGACACGAGAGGAGGTCCATCAGACACTGGGCGAAGTTAACGTGATAAAGTTACATCACCTTCGGTTTGTATGTCCGACGGAACGCACCTCCTGGAAGTCATTACTAACCTAGCTAGCTTAGCGCCGACATCTCTGACGTCTTTAATGTCTCTAATGTCTCTAACATCTTTAATGTCTCTGTCTCTTTCGTCTCGGTCCCTGAAAGTCGTAGCGCCCAGCTAGCGTAGCGCCCAGCTAGCATAGCGCCCAGCTAGCCCAGCACGGAGCAGTCAGCAGGTGTGTGCGTCAGCGTGCATGAACCTGGCGGAGGACAGCTGCTGGCAGGAGGAGTACGCTGGGTGGGCGCCGCCGTGGCCACTGTGGACCAGCGGGTGGTACTGCTGCTCTCTGGGGCGGAGTTGGGCAGATGGGGGCGGGTCCAAACTCTCCATGCTGCCTCGGGAACTGTACTGGTCCGGACTCTTCCTCAGGTAGCCACTGCTGGATTCGAACCCGCCGGACAGGTCAGAGGTCGAGGCGCTGAGCAACAGACAGACAGGACAGATCATTCAGGTTGAAGATGTCAACCAATAACTCTGTGTGTGTGTGTGTGTGTGTGTGTGTGTCCCACCTGCTGTGGTGCCCCTGCTGCCACCCGCTGCCCATCGTGTCCATCCTCCTTCGCTCTGGCGCCCGCTCTCCATCAGAGATCTTCGTTGAGTGCCACGAGTGCGGACGGGACGCCGGCTCGTTCCGTCTGCGGAGTCAAAGCGCGACAACACGTTCACCCCTGATGACGGATTGGAGCCGTCGCTCACATCGGACAAACAGGAAGAGATTTTATCTGAGTAAGTAGAAGACAGAGACATGGAACCCTGGGTTCTGGAGTAATGACAGGGACGTGACTGGAATAACTGGACACATACTCACCACACACACACACACACACACACACACACACACACACACACACACACACACACACACACACATTAACTAAACGCACCCCCCCACATTTTGCTAAATGTATCTTATTCTCTTTTTATTATTTAACGATTGTAACAATTGCATTAATTTTCAGTTGTTTTTTATTCTTTCTCTGCAGCACTGAGATTGCTCAAATATAATACAAATAAAATCATTGTTATTATTATTATTATTATTATTTGGATGTGTGAGACCGATCACGTCTGTACATATTCTCATGATCCATGAATCAGTTTCGTCCATGTAGATTTTTCTGTTTCTTTGCTCCTCCGATGATCATGAACCAAATATCTGTGCCTGGTCGACCTTTGACCTAATTTTCCAAACAAACAACTGATCCATTGATGGAGACAAAGATCAAAAGACTCACTGATGATTAGTCACACACAGCTCAGATGTTCTGTCTGAGCAGGACAAACTGAACCTTCACTGATGAGAGCGCGTGCAAAAACACACCAGTTTCCACGGCAACTGCACTCAAACTGTGCGACTGTTGTGTTGTTTCAGCTCCGATGATCGACTCGTGCCCGGAGAAGACGCATTTGTACCTGGACGTGAACCTGAGGACCTTGGAGATGAGGCCTGTCGCCAGGCCGCTCACGCTGGCCTCTGAGGGTGTGCGGGCCAGCGCCCCCTGGGTCCGGCCCACTACCGCCACGTCCGACCGGCCCGGCTCCGGTTTGCGCTGCTTCCTGCGGAGCTTCCGCCGGTAGAAGGCCTCCAGCAGCTCCATGGCCTCCAGCCAAAGTCCACGTCCTGTGAGCTCCTTCGCTCAATTTCTCACCAGTTTGACTTCTTCAACGATGCTCCGGAAAGTTCCACGTCCAGTTTGACTTCTTCAACGATGCTCCGAAAAGTTCCACGTCCAGTTTGACTTCTTCAACGATGCTCCGGAAAGTTCCACGTCCAACACCATGTCACCGTTTCTTTGTGTTGATGTTCTGATTCGTCTCATCGAAGCTGCTCATCGGCTTCTTCCACTCTCCTCCTCGTCTCTTGGACCTTCACTGATCTTCTTCTGTTCGTCCACTGCACTGTTCCTGTACTTGTAGCACCCCCCCCGACCTCACACACACACACCCAGCTGAGACCTGTTCTCTACTTCTAACGTTTGTATCTGCACGTTGTGTCTTTCAGTAGCTTCTTCTCCAGACTGAGTCTCTGCTTCCCTCTGATGCTTCGTCTCACTCCCTCCTTCCAGTCTGGAGGCTGGCGGGTCGGTGTACACACACACACACACACACACACACACACACACACACACACACACACACACACACACACACACACACACACACATACTGCCCTCAGCTTGTTAAGCAAATGATGTAATTAAGTGTCATTAGGCGGCAAAAGATAAAAACTTCTTTTGTAAACATCTAAAACCAAACTGAGGATATGTGGTGAGAGAGAGAAAATGTGAAGTAGTAAGAACAGAGGGAGGAACGAGATAGAGTCATCAGGGAAATGATCCTGATAGCGAGATGGAGAGATGGCACAGAAAGAGGAAATGTGAGGAAGATTAAAAAGGGAGGATGAAAATGAAGAGAAATATGTAAAAATGTGACAATGAGAAGAAGAAGTGAAGATGTGAGGGAGGATGAGGAGCAGAGGGAGAAGAGGATAAAGGGTGGGATGGAGGGATGGAGAGCTGGTGGAAGCACCAGACTGGAGCTTCAGGGGAAACGTCTCATGATGCAGCACGAGTTTCTCCAGGCAACAAAGAATCAGAAGTTAAAGTTCTTTTTCTCTCTCACACACACACACACACACACGTTCTGACATGTTCGCTGACCAGTCT
>NW_027615515.1:0-40688 GCF_965212315.1 Lampetra planeri | reverse complement strand
GCTAGCAAACCTCTGGCAAGTTAGCTTGTCCGCTAACAGAGACGACCGCCTCACGTCATTGCTAAATACTCTCTTTTAAGGGTGCTGCATGCACTTTGTGCAAAATCGGTTTGTTGTAAATTGTGATACAGAGTTAAACCTCTGTGTTTACACGTACCTCTACCCAAGTAATAAGTATACACCAGTCGTGTCTGTAGCACAGGTAAAGAAACGTAGCTTCACTGGTGACATCTGACGGTAACGTTACATTGCCATGAACATGAACACGTTGCACAATGCATCAGTCTTAATTATGTTGGCAACGTTTTTAGGGAGGTAGTTTTTTAAACCTCTCCTTGTTATATGTGTAATTATTTAAAAATGGTTGTATTGTTTATATATCTTTTAGGTATCTGATGTTGTAGGACGGAGACTTCGAGCCCAGTCAGTCGATCAGCATGGACGTTGAGCGGAGGTGAGTTAATTGTCATTTTACCCCCAAAGAGGCCGTGAATCAGATAAGTCCCTTAAAGGGTTCTCTGCACAACAGGGGGGGGCGAGGTGATCGCATGGGACGATATGGCAGTTCCCACAACAATCACAACTTTCAAGACATGGACTACAGAGGCTATAGCCAAGAGGACGAGGTGACGGGGACGGGATTTGATGTCGGAGCAGAGGAGGACCGACCTCATGGGTGCAAGGATCAGTCCTCTTGGTGTCTTCTTACCGGGTCACACTCAAGACCACCTGGGTTTTCATCAGAAAGGAGATGGAAAGGGGGATGTTGGGCATGAAGCCAAAGGCCTTCTGTGGCCTCCTTGCTCTCAGTTGCAGCCTGAGAAAGCCCTTCAAATGCTACAGCAGCAGCAGAAGGATAAGGGGAATGGATCCAGGATGGAGACATTATGGACTGGCCCACAGGAAAGAGGTATGGGGAAAGGTGGTAGAGGCTTCCCTGAGATCGCTACTCCCCACTTGGGAAGTAGGGAGGGACAATTGGGGTTGTGGTGGTGCCCGTCCTGAACCGGTGGAATACAACAATGCAAAACCAAGAGAGGAGGACAGGTTCTCCCGTGGGGCAGGAAAGAGGAGGGTATGCTAAAACTGATAAGACTGTATACCGGCATAAAATTCTATTCTTGGGCATGTGATGCTAACATTTGACTGATGATTTCAGGCTTTTTCAGTGGAGTCAGAGGATCACGGTGATGGTAGTGCTGGTGCAGATCCACCGCTTGAAGAGTTGGATCAAAGGGACCAAGATTACCGCGCCGATCTAGACCACAACCAAAGGCCCAGCAACATCATAATGCTTCGTATGCTACCACCTAATGCCTCTTCTAATGAGGTGTGTGTGTGTCTAGGCATTTTATGTCTAATTCTACATTGCTGTAATGGGTAGTTAGCAAGGTCATGTTTCACTTCAATATGTCCACAGATCCGAGCACACCTTCAGGAGCAGGGGATCCAGCCAAGAGAGGTTCGTCTCATGAGGAATAAATCTTTCAGGTGAGAATTTGTCCTTTCTTTCTTATTTTATCTGCCACTTTCATGCAGTCCATTACACGCTCTTTCATGGTCACTTCTGTTTCAAGTTACACCTCCTGCAAAACAAGTCTCCCCCTTTTTTCCCTGTTTTCTTACAGTCCCTGCCGAGCAGTATACATGCATTATGTGACAGGTTTTGTTATGGATAGAAGACTGGTGACTTGGAAATATGATGTAAATATTGGTACTAATCATCTCTAGCTGTTGTCAGTCACAGTTTGCAGTACAAACCCATCTTGAAATCTGTACCATACTGTGTGTTTTTTGCTGTCCCGTCGGTCCCTAACAGTTCGTGGTTACACAACAGGGGTCTAAGCTTCATGTGTAGAGCAGGTTCATTTCATTTATATAGCACCACATCCTACGTTAGCCTCGACCATTCTTTCCTGGATATTTAAGAGCCAACAGAGTTATCAGATTGCTTCATGGTAAGTAATAATGTGAAGTTTTATGTGAGTCATCACTTAGGGTCAACCAAATTCATATATACGGGGGTGACCGAATCTATTTATCATACATTTACTCAGTAAGAAGAGGTTGCTGAGAACTGTCAAAATGCAAAACATGCATGTTTTATAGCTGAATAGAGCCCCCAAAAAAAAATCATGGTTATGGTGTAGAAAGGTTTAGATTGAGCGTCTTGTATCTTCAATCACTTGATTTCTTGGGTTGGAGTCTGTCCTCTTTACCATCTGTCTACCACATTTTACGTTTCCAATAACAACATCACAATTGAATAGAATGTAAGAGACAGGCTTGTTTGTAAGAATTAAATCGATTCCCACTGAAATTACAAGTAATACTGCATTATAATTTTTAGTCTTTAAGACTTGTAGTCCCTCCAGTGATTAAAGGTGTTCATTCCACATCTCACCTCACCACATTCATTTTCATCACTCTGTCATTAATCCACGGTTTAATGACCGCTCTCACATACTAGCTATTCAACTCGAATTCGCAGACAAACGTGTGTTGATTATGTGTTTGATTGTGTAGCTACGTTTGTGCGTGTGCTTGTGTCTGCCAGCCAGGATATAGGTGCTGCAGTTACCTCTTAGCTTTGTGAGCATCATACAAAACCACTGAGAGAAATGTGTCTGTTTTTGCTTTCAGATTTTCCATTCAGGTCATTGTCTCCACTGGGCCGCCCTTTTGCTAAAACACTCTTAGTCTGTAAGGTGTGCCTATCTGCCGTCAGCCATTCTTACAGTCCACCCCACACTGCTGGGTCTTTCCCACTCTTGCTGTGTTCTCTGACTGCACTCATACCCAATAATGTGTCATGTTATGTGTTGCAAATTAATGCATGGACAGGAGGACAGGAGTGTTATGAATAAGAGATATGCCACCACAGTGCTACATAGTTCAGCCTGTAGTCTAACTCAAAGAGCAGCAGAGGTGAAGTATGTGTTTGTCATATCTGTGTTGGTGGCTGGGTGCTGCATTTCAAGCCTAATAGCCCAAACTCAAACTGAGTGGGTAGGATTCTCCCTCTCTCCCTCTTTTCCTTGAAATTGCTGAGATTCTCTACATGGCATCCTCTCACCCTTGCAGAGAATTTGACAGTGGCTCTCCAACTGGCCTGTCAAGTTCATTTTTTTTCAAGGTGGAAAGGCCGCAATAGTTCATTTTATTAGTGCTGATACAGGGTCTCTCTCTCTACTCTGTACATGAAGCACTAACCCCTCAATGCGTTGTTGTCATGTTGTTGTTGTTGTTCGGTTACCATGGCGCTGGGCGGTGTCCAGGTCAGAGCCGAGGATTCGCCTTCGTCGAGTTTAATCTCATACAGGACGCCACCCGCTGGATGGAGACCAACCAGGTCACTTTCCCTTACACAGACACACATACACATGAATATATATACATGATACAATGGGATGTAAGAGTTTGATATCAACGCAATTGTACAGTCATATCCTGCCACTATTCCATTATGACCAAATGCATATAAGAAATGTCTTCATTTTCCCCCAGACGTAGGAAGGTTCCTGACATTGACACACAACCTTTTATTTTCACTCATGAAATTCCACTAGCAGAAAACTAAATGAAACCTCATATTGACATCTGCCTGTCTGGGTACAACTGCAAAGTTAGCTCAGCGTGACCCCTCTACATCACATTTGTTCCTTACCTGCCCATTAACAGATGCTGTGTTTTTAGATGAATTCTCTTTCGCCAGGGACATGTTCCTACTCATTCGTGGGAGTTTGCGGCATCACCTCTGGAAAATGGTGTATGATGGTGTAAATCTAACGTCGCACCTGGTTTATTTTAATCTGAACCAAAGAAGTACTTCTTGTGTTCCGGAACAGTTCATATATAGGTCATCTATGGTTACTCCAGCTTTAGGACAGAGCTATTGTTTTTGTGGGTGATGAAGATGGGGAATGTGGCATGGGATGTGTGGGGAAAACTTGGGGGGGGTTCCCCTTAAGGGGGGAGGACAACTCAACTGAACAAAACATGTTGACTCCTTAGAAAGTGGACACCCACACATTAAACACACACCACCTCAGTCCGTCCCAATTTCTAAAGCTGAAGGTTGCATTTTTCTGGTGTCCTCTGCCTTACAGCCTCAGTTCTGCTCTCTCTTTCTTTCTGTCCCTCTCGTCCCTCTCATTCTCTCTCATCTCAGAGATGAGACCTTTCTCTAGTATGTGTGGCCTAATTATCACTGATAATCATCCTTTGTTCGCTCTCCCTGTCTTTCTTTTTATTCAGGGCGTGCTGATGATTCTGGGACATCGAGTGTCAATGCATTACAGTGACCCAAAACCACGTGCCAATGAGGACTGGCTCTTGCAACAAGGGTTCTGAGCGCCTACACTTGCATGCAGTGCTCTGGCTCATTCTTCTAACAACAGGTCATGTCACATTTCAACAGTGCGGTGTGCAAAACTTTAAAGGAGAGAGAAGTGCTTCAAGTGCAGTGTGCCCAAATCAGGTAATGTTAAACTCCAGTAATAATTTCAGCATTGGCTGCTTTACAGTGACACAAGTGCTTTGTCCACTCATAATGCACACACGTCACCATAACGTAAATGACATGCCCCCACCCCTACCACCAGAGGCTGAGATGAAGATGCCCCAGTTGCAAAGAGATTTGCCTCTTGCTCTTCAAAAGGAGGGAGCACAAGGCTTACTGCCTCTACCGGTGCCCTTCCACACTTCAGCTTCAGCTGTCAACCCAGGCCAGACTGCTCCACAGGCAGATGTTGCTAATGACAGTAAGTTCAAAGAGGTGATGGGCAGGAGTCAAACCACATTCTTTGCAGTGATGCGGTTTGTGCTGAACTTTTTTTTTGGTAACTGAATTCCTTTGTTATGGATATAACTCTCCCCACCCTCTCCAACACCAGCCCTGATCCTTAGAAACCTTGGACCACATACGTCGGTGGAAGCCATTCTGTCTGCTTTGGCTCCATTCGCCACGCTCTCTCCATCCAACATTCGCCTTATCAAGGACAAAGCACACACATCTGAACAGGGGCTTTGCCTTCTTGCAACTCTCAACCATAGTGGTGAGTGATACCATTAGGCTGACATACATGCATTGCTGAACAAACTTTGACTATTCCAAGCAAATAGCTGCATACTCAACAACTTGTGTGTCCGTATGGTTTCTCAACAGGAGGCATCTCACTGCTTCAGATCTTGCAGGCTCTCCAGCCATCTCTCACTATTGATGGGAAAGCAATTATGGTGGAGTTTGCCAAAGGCTCCAAGCGGTGAGGACTCACTCACTGCAAGGAAAGCACAAGAGCAATGCACACAATACTTCAGCATGAATTAAGTTTGAGTCAAGTGGAGAAGAAATATAGTTAGACTTTGCCTCAAATCATTTAGAAGCCATAAACAGAGCAATGCTGTGTATTTTTGCGTCGCAAGAAGATCTGTTTTGAAATGTAGGTCACCAGTAGAGAGTGTCAACCCCGTTTTCTTTCTATTTCAGTGATGTGTTTTTGACGGATGGTAGCAGAGTGAGTGCTGCCACAGTGGCCAGCACAGCAATAGCTGCTGCCCCAGTGGGCTGTCACACAGGTAACCAGTGACGTCCTGAACGGGGTGCAACACATCATTTCCCTCAGTTCATGTATGCTGCTATTGTAGTATTCTCATCGCTCTCTTACCTACTGTTTTCATTGTCAGACTGCTCAGAATGGCTCAAGTGGAGGCCAGAATGTAGACGGGAGCAGTTTATCAGCAGGGGGCAGCAGTGACATATGGTCAGGACGGACATGAATTCTCTGTGCTCGATGGCGCAACATTCAAGGTCCCAACGGATGCACGGGTTGCTGCTCTACCCAACCCAGGAACGGCTCTGATGGGGGCATACACAACAGGAGCTACCTCAGGTTCATATGACAGTGTCATACACGCACTAATGTAACTTTATTAGGTACAACCTTGTTACTGCTGTAATTCTTCGTAGCATACCCTTCAATAAGGTGTTGGAGATGCTGCACATCCATGATGCGAATCTCCCGTTCCACCACATCCCAAAGGTGTTCTATTGGATTGAGATGTGGTGACTGTTGAGGCCATGTGTCGTGTTCAAGAAAGCCAAAGCCTTGAGAGGATTTGACCTTTGTGACATGGTGCATGATTCTGCTGGAAGTAGCTATCAGAAGATGATACACTGGTCCTAAAGGTTTGGACATGGTTAATAACAGTACTCAGCTAGGCAAGTGGTCTTTCAACATTGCTCACTTGGTACTCAGAGGCCCAAAGTGTGCAGAGAATCCCCCACTCCAGTCTGAACTGTGATACAAGGCAGGATGGATACATGCTTTCATGTTGTTTACACCAAATTCGGATTCTACCCGTCTGCTGTAATCGAGGCTCATCAGATCAGGCACCATGTTTACAACCAAATATTATCTGATTTATTAGCTTTGGTTTCATGTTCTTAGCAGACAAGTGTGGTGGTCTTCTGTTTCAAAGTTCTACATGTTGTGCTTTCAGAGCTGATATTCTTCACACCTTAGTTGCAATAAGTGATTATTGGAGTTACTGCTACATTTCTATCCTCTGGAACCAGTCTGCCCATTCTCCTCTGATATCAACAAGACATTTTCATCATCACAATTGCTGCTGGATGTTTTCTCTTTTTTAGACCAGCTTTGTCTTAATTTGTCTGTCTATATGCATATTTACAGTAATCACATCTGAGGCAGTCACGTCTGGTGGAGTCGTCGTGCAGCAGCCTGTCACACATACACAGACTGCTCTTACCACAACAGCTACCACCATACCAGCCACTCAGGTACAATGGCACAGTCTGTCTTTGCTGTTTGGCTTTTTATTGTTAGATAAGATTAGATCGAACTTTATTCATTTCTTCCCTCAGGAAATTGCAATATTCATTATTGCATATTTTCGAGCTGGATCTTTCTTGTAATATAAGAGTTTTTTCTGTGAACAGGTTGAGATAGTTGGGGAAGCCACAACCGGCAGCTCGCAGCCAACCTGCAACACCGGGCACTGAGCATGAGCTCCAGCAATACCGTGAGTCCTCTTATGTTAAGGGGCAATAGCTACGACTTGGCTTCAACACTGCAGCTGCCAAGTAGTCTGTTTTATTAGGGTTAATGCTGATTATTTAAAATATATTATTTGTGTCAGAAGCTAGTTTGACTACATCCAAGTTACCCCTGTTAAGATCAGTATAACATTTCACCACACAATCTCTGAACCTGTGTCAAATATGCTGTCTGTCTCTAGCTGTGCCAGACGTGTCCACATACCAGTATGACGAAAGCTCTGGTTTCTATTACGACCCACTTACAGGACTCTACTATGACCCCAACTCGCAGGTAAAGTCTTTGGTGAATGTGGAGGTGGTTTTATGTGGAACAATATTTTTTTATTTTCTTGTAACCGCTTTCATTTACCACATTGTCTCTCTCTTATGCAGTACTATTACAACCCCCAAACGCAGCAGTACATGTACTGGAAGGAGAGAAACAAACCTACATTCCTGCTGCTTCCGTCCAGTCAAACACAGAAGGTGCTCCCACTAGTGACCACACAGGTCCTGCAGACTCTGCGTTTGCAAACCCTGGAAGCAAGGAGAAAAAGGACAAACCCAAGAGCAAAACTGCTCAACAGGGTATCAAACCAAATGACCCTTAAGTTAAAGCACACACACACAGTGAGCCTCCACATCAAGTCAGCTCTGTTTTGGTTTCTTTAGAACATCCCATTGGCATCACAACACGTAAACCCTGTGAATGTATGTTATTGTGTCAATAGATTGCCAAAGACATGGAGCGCTGGGCGAAAGACTCTCAATCGACAGAAGGAGAACATGCGCTCCCGTCTTGGCCTCCCCTGCTGTCGGCTCCACTGTGCAACCAGCAGGTTATGCCCGAGTACCTGGCCACAGTCGCCTAGATGACCGCAGGGAATCTGCTAGTGCTGATGCAGGTTACGCAGTTCTGGAGAAGAAGGTATATATCACACACACACACACACACACACAGCATATTCTCCTAGTATCAATTACCATTATCATGTGGAAGAAAGAATGCTATTTTTTATCTTCTTCTCCTTTCGGCTCTGTCCCTCTTCGGGGGGTTGCCACAGCGAATCATTGATTTCCAGCTTTCCCTGTTCTTTATATCCTCTTACTCTGACTCCAACTACCTCCATGTCCTCCCTCACTGCATCTATAAACATAATTTCCATAATCATCCCATTGGTGTTTCTCTCCTTTCCTGCAGGGGGGCGCTGTCTGAAAGGCCTCAGGGTTTTCTTGACCAGCTCAGACAAGCCACAGAAGTAAGTGCATGATCATAAAGATGCGTTTTTTTAATAAAGATATTTTTGACTGTGATGTCTTTGTTTTGTAGTCCTCCCCGCCTCACCCACAGGGTCTAGTCCCCAGCCTACAGTGGAGAAACTGACAGTGACGATGAAGGAGGCGAGAAAGATGACAATGAGGGGAGACTGACAGATTGGGTCAAACTGGCCTGTCTGCTTTGTAGGAGGCAGTTCCCAAGCAAAGAGGCCCTCATCAGGCACCAGCAGCTCTCGGCACTACATAAGGTAAACAACAGCAAAGACAAAGGTTGAGCTTCATGACGTTCCTGTTGTAGGCATATGTCAAATTTCACTGTGTGTTCCCTCAGCAAAATCTGGAGCAGAGAAGAGCCCATCAGGAAGCAGTAGGCAAAGAGGTTGGTAAAGCCTTGAGCCTGTTTGTCCTTAAGAGACATTGCTTGGGTTTGTTGTGTTTAGATTCAGTGCAGTTAACCTTATTTCAACATTATTTGTGTTGTCCTTTTTTTCGTCAGTTGCAGAGACTTACAGATGGATTGGAAGTTCCAAATCCTAAGAGAAGGAAATTTAACCCCATGTAGAAGTAGGGCCATGCTATTTTTTAAAGTTTTAAAATGTCTTTTTATTTCTGTTCTGTTGGGTGGGGTCACAGTGGTTCCCTGGTATATGATCCCTACATATACATGCCAACATAGGGTAATTCACATAATATTGACATATATTATTACAATAACACAGCTATACCATCTCTTCAGTTCATATCATGTTGTTCTTACAGACTCGTAGTAAAGAAACGGTCCCATGACCCCCCCCTCTCGCCAACATCTGTTCATATGACACTATTTTTATCATGGTTTCAATCCATTTTTATAGTCTGGAGAGGATGTACTATTCCATAACCTAAGGGTATTTCTGGCTGCTGTGTCCGTCCTGACCTTTATAAATGCAAAATCATGATTTAACACTCCCATTATTTGTTTGCTCACCAATAAGCATAATCTTAGCTAAACTGGAATCTCTAACTCCAGATCCCTTCCCTAGATGCTCTATTACTTTCACCCAAAATGGATGTAAATGGACTACATACATACTACAAAATGGATGTAAATGGACTACATTCCCATAGCACATGTAGGAAAGACTCTGCCTTTGTTCCACATTTCCAACAGATATTATCAGGTATAATAGAACCATCCTGTGGACGCTAGAGGGAGTACATTCTATGTATTAACTTGTATTGGGTAATACTGCCAAATAGTCTTAAAATTCCTACAGATATCCTTATTCAGCCCACTAAAATCCTGATATAACGCAGCTTTGTGTGCTATCTCTGAAAACGTCTGGGTTTGTCCCATATGTACACTCCTTGCCAAAAGTTTGAAAACACCCCAACTTTTCCAGAATTGTATTGAAAATGATGCAGTTTAATGTTTCGGTGTACTCTGAAATTAAAGCATAGAACAAATAAACAACTGAAGTTAAAAAGAAATCACCTTTGGTGGATATAACAGCTGACATATATATAACAACACACCTCGTTCTTTCTACAATGGAAATCAGATATTCTTCAGAAAGTTCCTCAGTTGCAGAAGTTCCCGTTACTGTGAGGACTTGTACGTTGCTTTGCTTTCACTCTCCTGTCCAGTTTATCTCAAACCAGCTCGATGGGTTTTGAAGAGTCTAAAATATTGACCAGTAATGTAAATTGCCCTTTTCTGACACAGTGTTTAATGTGTGTTTAATTTATCCAGATTTAATTTTATTTCTGTGGAAGGCCATTCATAGTATGCTATGCTGATTACCTTTGAGTTGCTGTTAGAGCCATAATAGGCATTGGTACCATCCAGTACTTTCTGCTTTGGACATCTATTGTGTGTGTTGCTGACTCTAGTCCTGCTCTCTCTTTAGCGATGGGATCACAGGCACTAGTCTTGGTGCCAGGATGCTTCAGGGGTGGCATGAAAAAGGGTCTTCTACTGCGCAATATGCACATGGAGTGAGCCATCACTCCAAAAATCTCAACCTTACCAGGACAGGAACAGCACTCTTCTTCAACTCTTCTCTTCAACGTCACAGATATCTAACGATGAACCTCTTTACTTTGGATGACTTTCCGTTTACATCAGTAATAACTTACTCATGGGCTGATCCAGTAGCAGTTGATGTCAAGATATTACACAGAATGCACCTTTCTTGCTTTCTTCTAAATGGCGTCCTTTACTTGTCACAAAAGCTGGTGTATGATTAAACAAGCAACACGTTGTTGGGAGCCATTTGCTGCGGGAAAATAAAGATCAGTTGCAGCAAATGTTTGTATTTTCTAATGTTACTGTCTATGCACCATAGATTTTTTATTTAATGATTAATGACTTGTCATTCAATGAATGACTGATCCTGGCATGGACTGTGTATACATTTTAGAATGAGCACTTTTTACTGCTGTGGGAGCTAAGAGACTCCATGGACTTGACAGCATCTAGTATGTAGATGAGGAAGTGTCATATTCGAACATATGAACTCGTAATGCATAGTTGTACCTGGAGAAACCTATTTTTTATTTCTTCATTTTGTCAATAATGTAACTGTTTCATCAAGCTTATGTAAATTGAGAATCATGTGAGCAAGCCAGTAAACTGTGGCGGTATTTCAACATTTTCACTTGAAATGTCTGCAGTGTTTGAATAATGTAACTTGTTATGTGTGTTTAATGCAACATCCTGATGTGAAGAAACTATGTTCTGCAAATGACCCACACCCGGCCGACTCTTCGGTTTCCATGCCAACAGCAACAGACGCTGTTCTTGGATCGCGCTTGGGAACCGTGCTGCTAACTGCTCTTAGCTTTATCCAGCTCAGATTGAGTTAATGTTTCCTGTTCCATCTTGGTATCTTAACGTTTGTTGGTCAGTTTTCTATGTGAACTTGAGCTGTTGATAAGGAATATCGAGCAATCCGGAATAAACCCAGAAGGAGCAACAGCTCTTCCCCCGGAACCTGTAAGAAACGAGTCGCAATGAGCGACGCATCGGACATCGAAGAAGACACTGTTCTCTCGGACGGAGAAAAGGAATTCGAGCAAGACGAATTCATAGGAGAAGAAAGAGGTTAAGTATCGTACGTGATTCAAACCAGCAGAAAATTCAGTGAAAATACCATCTCCACAATTGCTCCTCATATACACGCCCCCTAAGGATACTTCGAAGTACTGCAGGAGGCTGCCTAAATATTTTGTAAAAATAAATGTGTATGAAATATTTGAATTCACAGTCATCGCCACATACTATGCAAATATATTGTCATCTTTTTTATTAAAATGTTTGAGGCTCCTAATCACCAATTCAATGGTCAACAACAAAATTAACAGGATTTATTCATTTACAGATGTTTCGTGTTTTTTCGAATTAAGAATAACTTGCGATAAGATTGGTTGATAAGATAAGATAAGATTTGGTCTGGTGACTGGGTATACTGTAATGCATACTTTAAATGAATGAAGTCATAGGTGTATTTCCACCTGAAAAGTCTACATTCCTGTCCTGTATACTGGTTCCATCTCTATCTTCCACAGTCATGTCCATTGACTCAGCCAACTATAATCCAGGGTCTGTCGTTACTGTGTCGAACAGGAAATGGATTAAAACATGCATTCGTGAGACTGGACCTAAAGGACAGGTATGAACAACAAACTGAGAGCAGAAGAGAATTGAACTGAAATTATAAAATGTGTCGGTATCCCTGTACTCTGCAGGCGGCTGAATGACATAACAGCACTCAAACATTACATCCACATACGTTTCCTGGATCTGTCTAAAAACCACCTTACTGACCTTTCACCTCTGGCATCTCTGACACAGCTTCTTTGGCTGAAGGTAATGATATCTTTTTGAAAGGACTTTATAGAGGCCTCACAAGCTTGCAGTGTAACTTATACTAAATCTTAAATTCTTTCTGTAGGTTGATAAAAACGATGTAACACGTTTACAAGGGCAAACCTTTGCTCAGTTGACCTACTTGCAGTGGCTGAGCATGGCAGACAATCAGCTCACAGATGTGGATGGTCTGGTTGGACCAGCCTTAGAGAGCCTCAATCTTTCAGGTTTGTTGCCAATTTTAAGCCAGTTAGACAAATCTATGGACCAATGGGGGGTCACTAAAATTCTAAAAATAGTCTACTGCACATGTGTATCCTTGGTCCTTTGTTGTTAATACTGTCCATGCCAAGTTTTTGGCACTGACAAAGGGAATGGATTATACTACCAGTCAAAGGTTTGGACACAGTTTCTCATACAATTGAATGAGAAAGTGTCTTCAAACTTTGGTAGAATATTTGTTGTCTTGTTTGTGTGTGATTGCTGTACTGTGAACAGAATTGTCCTATTTGAACTAATTTAAGTTTTAGTCTGTTTGTTTATATGCTGAGTGTGTGATCATTATTAGTATTTGTGTTCTGCACAGCCAGGCTGAGCTCCTAAACTGTTAACTTCTACTTCTTCTTTGTCTTCTTCTTCTTCTTCTTCTTCTTCTTCTAAATATCTGAATGGCTTTGACATGGCATGGCAATGTCGGTGGCAGGTAACAATATTCAGAAGCTCAGTGGTCTTCAGAGTGGCCGTTTCACTAATCTGGTAACTTTGGAGCTGAGGGGAACATTCTTGGAGAGCACTCTTGGCATCAACCTCCCAAACCTGCAGCGATTATATCTGGTAATGAAACTACTCTGTTGTTGTTGTGATCCAGAACCACCAGCATTAATGACATGTTCACAACAATCTTATCCTAATCATTCTTGCTCTGTATTTAGGCACAAAATGTTATCAAACATCTGGAGGGCTTGGAGAAGTTAGAGCACCTCACCACTCTTCACCTTCGAGACAATCAGCTTGATCGTTTGGACGGCCTCAGCCCCAAAATGATGTGTCTCAAGTACCTCAATGTCAGGTGTCACAGATGAGAGCTTGTGAAGTTCTCTTGTGAGATTAAATAAAGTATCTATCTAGCGCTATCTATAGCATCCTGTCATCAGCTCAGTCATCATTAAAGAAATGCATACAACCCAGATTATGCATCAACATTCTTCTTTTATCACTCCTCTTTAGAGGCAATGGGATCTTAAATGAGGAGGGTCTGCAAGCTCTCAAAGTTGTTTCGAAAACTCTGCGAGTTTTGATCCTCTCTGAGAATCCTCTGGTGGAGATGTCAGACTACCGGATGCACGCCCTGGTGCTCATTCCGGACCTGGAGCGAATTGATAAAGACCCCGTCTTGTCTGAGGAGAAGGCTGAGGCTTGGGAGAGAATCAAGGTATAAACATATATTTCTCTGCGGCACAGTCAGATGAAGCTGTTTGTTCTAACTGTATGTATGTGTCATTTCAGGAAGAGCAAGAAGATGAAATACCTAAGCAATGACATTTGTAATGACTGATTTTTTTCATGATGTGTGTGTATGTATGTATATATATATTACATATATATAATACACTCAAATAAATTTCTGAAATTTCAGATGGTGTCCTGTTTTACACATTTACAAATAAACTTATTCAAATTCACCATAATAACCCATTTTGAATTATACCTCAAGCATTTACTGACATGAACAATTCCACAAAAGCACCATCACAAAGCTTGTGTTAGTGACTTAGATTTAGGAATGCGAAAGCAGACATTTTCTTGTCAAACAACTCTCTGTTTCCCTGAGTAAGGATGAGAGGGCGAAATTTGCCACCATTTCCCTGTTGGCAGCCTCCCAACAGCAGATTTAAAGGAACCGTGTATAATGGACGAATGCAGTCGACCAACGCACAGGCAATGTTCTTCCTGAGTAACTGGAGCGACAAGAAGTATTGTACTTGTATTTCCACACCTCAGGCACGATCAGGAAGTGTAAGCTCACTTCTCTGAAACGACAGAATATTTCATTGCATTGTTGGCAATTGTGCTTCCTGTTCCCTTTCCAACAGCACACAGGTGTAGAAGTAGCCTGTTTCTGAAGCAGAAGAGAAATCATATACCGTGTATACTGATATATATTACGAAATTATATATATTTATATTATTCATCTCAGTCGTTTTACACCATTAAGCAAAAAAACAAACAAAAAAAGAATTATGATGAAAGACAAAGTACATTAATAACCACCAAAGGCAGGAAATTATTATAATTTATATGAGCACCCCCCCCCCCCCTTTCAGGTTTGGGCCTTCTCTTCCATATCTGCGGCCGTATCATACACATTTTGGAGAACTTTATTTAGTTTTTCTGATGTTAAGGTAGTGTTACTCATTGATACTAGGGGTAACTCTGTAAGTACTTTTGAAAGCATACTGCGCCACCAGTGTTCCTCCAATGACTGGGTCTGGTGGGCGTGGCTCTGGAGGACGACAGAAGACATAAATTCCCTCCTCCTGCCTCCTCCTGACCTCCTCGCTTGTACCTGCGCAGGGTAGTTCACCGCGGCGTGGCTCAGCACCGACACTACCGGGAAGCCGTTTAGTGACTGACGTAACTTATTTCAAGTGTACGCGTCTCCTGCACGTAACAACCCATCGACCATGACTAGCTACCACAAGCCCGACGAAAAGACTCTGCAGGGGCTGAAAGACGTCGCCAACAAGCTGCGGATTCATTCAATCAAAGCAACATGCGCTTCCAACTCTGGGTAAAGTGTTTAAAATTGCACACACACGCCGTAGTATTTAAAAGTACGTTTTCATGCCAGTCGAACACTACGTAACTGGCGCGGGCGCACGTTTCACCTGCAGGGCCTGGCCGCACGTGCTGCCGGTTAACGTAGTGTAACGTTAGCTGTAGCACACAGTGACAACTTAACGTTACGTAACAGCTTACGAGACATTAAAGTACCCGCGGGAGTACAGGTACCACGACTGTTCCGTCGTGATTTAAGCTAGCACAAGCCAGAAGCAGCGTCCGAATCAACAGTTTGTGTTGTTCAGTCAACGCTGTGTAACTTGGCTGTGAACACGTCGAATGATTGATGATTAACGGCACCGGTTAAGTCAATATAGCATTATTTGGTTGTTAGCTAACAGGACATCACATGATTTGTCAACGAATCGCGTGGTCAGTTTGACGTTCAAATTTAAAGATGCAGTTGCGTCGTAAATGGCAGACACAGATATCAGCAAACTAAGGTGTAGCTCGTTCTTAAATGTTCCCAGGACCTCCTCTTCCTCTTGTAGGAAATGTCCCTGTGTTCAACAGGTAGTACATGACCACTACTGAGGCTTCGTAGTTTGGCATAGGACCAGCAGTCTACTCTCTACTACTAGTACGGTAGTAGTAGTAGTTATTACTTAATAACCATTCGGTTGGTCACATAGATGAATTCCAGAAAATCCAGTCCAACTGTTTGTGGTTGACATAATTCTGTACAGTTTAATAGGAAAATGAATCAGGTTATGTTAAATCTTAAAATGTGTTTGTGTAATAAATATGACATGAAATTTCAGGTGTGGACGAAGATGAGCTTTAAGAATGTTTTAAAACATTTTACATGCAACTGTCTTCAGACACAGGTCACATCAGAACTAAGGCATCACAGCCATGCAGGACATCAGTTAATATTAAACTGTAGGCATGACAGAGTAAAATTCGAGGGATGAACTCAAATCTAGTCGTCCTCAGAACGCCTGCCCTACATGTTACATGTCACCCTGCTCTCACCTGATTAAAATCAGCAGCTTGTCAGGTATCTGCAAAGCTTCGTAGTTGTTCATCTTCATCAGGTTTGGAGGAGCAGGTGACGTCAGACGTGCAGGGCAGGTGGAAATCACTGTCCTAGTGTAACAGTTGTGCAGTTGCCACATGGATGTTGATGTGAATTTCTCATCAAGAACAGGACTTGAAACCTGACAAGTGTGTGATGAAATTAAGACTATCAGATGCTTCTCAGTTGGCTGTCACATGCACACTACCAAGGCCCCATGGGATACTGTGGAATACTGCCAGGAAAGATCTTCTTCATTGTTACTGAAACTCGAGTCAAGTGTTGCTTCTTGTTCAGTGTATTCAAGCAAACATGATCGATGAATGTCTCAAGAATTATTTGGCTACTTCATCCAGCACCCCCAACCCATGCTGGTATTTCACGTTCTTGTCTGCGCCTCAGTGTTTGTGTTATAGTGTTCATTGTCTTTTAATTACATCATCCATGAACTTAAACATTGTGCAATTTTGGCCTTTTTGTAACACCGTCATCTCCAATAGGTTGTAATTGATGGTGTTTTTTTTTTTGTCACTTCCTCATGTCGCTTGACAAGGAAATGAATCCTGAATGTTCTGAGCGTGAAACCTCCGTAGTGTGATGGTAGAAAATATTGTTAGATTTCCACCCAAAGAAACACTTACAAGCTCACTTTCTTGGATTGTATGATTTTTAATCCACTTTTATTCCCAGCAGGTTATCTTGCATCTCAAGGATAATGGGTAAACTGAGCACTGTTTGAAGGGAGAATTGAGTGATTATTTGAATAAGATAACCCTGTACTTTGCAAGCATGGTGGAAATGATGCCATATAAAATGTAACACAAAAAGGGAAGCTGCGATGCTGTTGAGTAAAGGGATTTCTTAAAGATTACAATAGCAACAGCGACTAACAGTTTCACAAGTTTGCCTGTCTCCCCTGTTTTTTTTTTTTTTTTTAATAGTTAAACACTGGACTTTGAATCAAAATTAACAATCTGTTGACCTGAATGGCAATGATTTTTACCAAATGTACTGACAAAGGTTTTCAGGTTCTGCTGCAGTGACTAAACTAAGAACATGTAGGTTTAATGGACTAAAACAGCTCATCTTTAATGTCCCCGAAGCATCCGTGAATGCAGTTTATGCATGTTTGTGCATGGTGTGGATTCTCTTTTTGGTCTGACATGACATCTACCTCAGAAGTGTTGCCAACAGGGCTGTTCCTCCTCTCTCCTCAGCCACCCCACATCATGCTGCAGCGCAGCTGAGCTCATGTCCGTGCTCTTCTTCCACACCATGCGGTATAAAGCAGATGACCCTCGCAACCAGTGCAATGACCGCTTTGTGCTGTCAAAGGTTGTCATAGTTTTGGTTTCCCAGATTATTTTATTTTCCATTGCAATGTGCTGTTTTAGAATGGGAAGCAGAAATGTCCTGAAGGACTAACTGGTTCTTTGCCCAAAGGGACATGCTGCGCCTGTCCTGTATGCTGCCTGGGTTGAGGCTGGTTTCGTGAAAGAGTCTGAGCTGCTCAACCTGCGTAAAATTGACTGTGAGCTCGAGGGACACCCCACACCAGTAAGTACAGAATCCATAGTTTGATAGTTTGATTCCATATTTCACCTTGCATCTTAGTAGAACTTATTTATTTGTTTTTCACTAGAAACTCGCATTCGTTGACGTGGCCACAGGATCCCTTGGACAGGGTCTTGGTGCTGCCTGTGGAATGGCATACACTGGCAAACACTTCGATAAATCCAGGTGAGTTGATGCAAACTGAACTGCATTTGTGTTTAAAAAGTAGGGCCTTAATCATAGGTGTAGCATTGTTTTGATACTTGCTTGGTGTCTCCAGACAGGGGCGTTGTCTAGCCATGCCTGTTGCGCCGTAATCTGTTTATTGGATGAATTGTAGTAGTGTAGTTGTAATTGGGTTAAACGGCTCTTACTCGGCAGTCTGCAGCACGGCCAGACACTATAGTGCCACATGAGTAACGCGTCAGGTAAACTATCACTACAGCGACGAGAGGGAATAATGTGTTCCAAAAGCGTGTCTTACATCATCCGTAGGTCACACAGACTGAGATGAAGGCACTGGAAATGAACAAGAGAATTAACACTCAGCCTTCTGCATTATGTTGTAGTTACCGCGTGTACTGCATGCTCGGGGATGGCGAGTGTTCAGAGGGCTCTGTGTGGGAAGCCATGGCCTTCGCCTCTCACTATAAGCTCGACAACCTGGTGGCCATCCTGGATGTGAATCGGCTCGGTCAAAGCGAGGCTGCACCCCTGCAGCACGACATGGAAACTTACCGCAAGCGCTGTGAAGCCTTTGGGTCAGTACCAACATACAGATTTCTCTCATTTTACATGTGATCTTCCAGGAAACTTAATTTGAAAAGAAGTCTGTTCTTGAAATTGTACCTTTTATCAGTAATTGTGTTTTAGTTCAATTAAGAGTTGAAGCTTAATCTTCGTCATAATGGCTGGAATACTGTCAAACTTGAGTCTTGTTTGTGTAGGTGGAACACGTATGTAGTGGATGGACACGATGTGGAGGAGCTGTGTAAAGCATTCTGGCAGGCTCAGCAGGTCAAAGGCAAACCCACCTGCATTGTTGCAAAGACATTCAAGGGCAAAGGCCTCAAAAGTAGGTCCACTTTTTATGTAGTAAGTATTTAGTTTGTTTTGGATTGTATATGTTCCTCAATGTGATTATTCTACTGGCTTATAGATATTGAGGATCTTGATAACTGGCATGGAAAGCCCATCCCAAAGGACCGGGTTGATGACCTTCTGAATGACCTGCAGGGACTGATCCAGGTCCCCAACAAGACCCTGTGCCCTGAGCTGCCCAGTGACGACACAGCACCCGCAGACCTAAGTGTCATTTCCCTGCCTTCTCCTCCAGCATACAAGAAAGGAGACAAGGTATTTGTCAGCGAGCAGATCTTGTTAAAAACGAATAATTTGCACCTGGCACTGAAAGGTCATGTGGAACTATGTTACCTTGCTACGTTACTGATATCGTTCTGCCATGTCAGATGGCAACAAGACGAGCCTACGGCGTGGCTCTCGCCAAGCTGGGTCAGGCCAGCAAAAGAGTGGTGGCGCTGGACGGTGACACAAAGAACTCCACGTTTTCTGAGACCTTCAAGAAGGCCTTTCCTGACCGCTACATCGAATGCTTCATTGCTGAACAGAACATGGTATGCAGGACAGTCCTCAGTCGTGATTGATTTGAGAAGTTTCCTCATTTAAAGTTGCTCAACTTGTGTGTGTGTGTGTTGCTTGAAATTGCATTATTGTAGCCGTTGTGGTCAGACCATGTGGATGTCAAGACAATCAACATTATCCTGCGGAGTTATGAAAGATGATTATACTTGGTTCACGCTTCACGATAATCTGGTCCAAACTGGTCTAATCTGTTACTATTCATTCTTGAGCCTGGTAATCCCAGCTTTCCCTGCAGCTCTTCCTACCTTTTGACGTTAACTCAATGACAACTGACATGACCAGTGTCATTGCAGGTCGGAGTGGCCATTGGCTGTGCCACACGTGACCGCACAGTTGCGTTTGCCAGCACCTTTGCTGCCTTCTTATCCAGAGCCTATGACCAGATTCGAATGGGAGCCATCTCTCAGTCCAACGTTAACCTGGTTGGATCCCACTGTGGAGTGTCTATTGGTAAGCTCTTTGCTGAGGAACGTCTTTGGAACAGAATGTCTGCCTGTTCAGCATCTGAGTGATTAATTGCCGCCATATTAGGTGAAGATGGCCCCTCCCAGATGGCCCTAGAGGACCTGGCGATGTTCCGTGCCATCCCAACATGCACTGTGTTCTACCCTAGTGATGCAGTTTCCACAGAGAGAGCAGCTGAGCTGGCAGCCAACACAAAGGTTAGTTGAGAGCTCCCCCATGTGGTCAAGCTTGTCCAGGGTGTGTTCAATGTCCCTATATTGGGTTACATTGTGTCTCTCTTCTCAGGGTATTTGTTTCATCCGTACCAGCAGACCAGACACTGCTGTTATCTACTCCCCAGATGAGAAGTTTGAAGTAGGCACAGCCAAGGTAATGCGATGCTATGTGAATTGCATCCTAATTCAAGATCTGACTAACAACAATGTGAATGGATGCTAGAAAAAAGTGCTAAAATATCTACATCACCAGGTTGTACGCAAGTCTGACAGTGATCAGGTGACTGTGATTGGTGCTGGTGTTACTTTGCATGAGGCCCTTGCTGCTGCAGACATCCTAGCAAGTGAAGGTAAACCTGTACTGCCCTCAAGTGGTTGCATGTAGGAATTACAGATGACATTTCATACACAGCTATCATGTGATCATTCTGGGGCTGACATTGGATTTGTTGGATACAATATAGGTTAGTAAACAACTTTAAAAAAATAAAATCCTTTCTTAGGAAAGAATATCCGTGTGATTGACCCTTTCACCATCAAACCCCTGGATGCCGCTACTATTCTGGCCAGTGCCAGAGCCACTGGTGGACGTATCATCACTGTGGAGGACCACTACAAGGAGGGTGAGTTGCTTTTTTGCTTTGTACTTGAGTGGCATTTTGAAGTTCTCAAGTTCCACAGGGGGTAAAAAGACCGTTTGTATTTCCAGGTGGACTTGGTGAGGCGGTTTTGTCAGCTGTCGGCGAGGAGCCTGGCATTGTTGTGACCCGGCTGGCAGTGAGTGGTGTTCCTCGAAGCGGGAAACCCCAGGAGCTTCTGGACATCTTTGGCATCAGTGCTAAGCACATCGCGAGTGCTGTGCGTCAAACATTTGCTAACTAAAGACTCGATCAGCCACCTTCCTGCCCAACCCACAGCTAACGTCTTGTGTTCTAGTACCATCTTGTATAATACCTGAGTGCAGTGTGGTCCAAGCCTTCAACACCACAGTACTGCTGTATAGGCGCTATTCCTAGTGTCTGCAGATGTTCGTTTTTTTTTCCAGACAAAAACATGAAGATGTGCAAGGGAATGTTGAGTTCTACTAGGGCAGGATCTTTGACTGGTACGTAGGCTGTTTCATTCCCATTCATTTGTTCTGCACATTTCTCCCACTTCTTTTCACCTGGTGAGGTTCATGTCTCAAAGCACTTACTGTGTCTAAATCTAATGTGTTAGATGAGTTTTGTTGTGTTAATTCCCATCTTTACATTTAACCTGCGGTAGAGAATTTGGGAAGTAGGAAGTCTTGCCAGCAGTATGTTGAATTGTTTAAACATTCCTAGTTCCCAATCAACAACCAATGTTATTGATGTTCCAAGTCCCTGTCAATTGCTCTGGTGCGCTTCAATAAAAAAATAAACCTACACCATTAGTTCTTTGTAGTTTATAGCTTTCAGAAGTTCTTGTAATTCATGTGTACTAAACAGCTTAAATGGAAGTAAATGAAGTACAGCCGCTGTGTTGGACTGTTCGAACTCCACACTGCTACTCTACTGTTCTTTGGCAGTCCTGTAGATGGAGCAGGCCAATGTGGAACCGATGTGACACGTCCTCTCCAGGCATGTAGTCAACTGTCTGTGGTACCCAACTGCTGGAACCTATGAGTTGGAACTTGAGCTGTAGCAATTTGCTTAACTCATCTCAAATTGCAGCATGCTTGTCCAGATAAATCTAGGGGCTTCTGTGGCATTGCGATCTGATGCTGGATGATTTGGGCTGACCTTTTTTTGACCCCATGCTATCGAACACAGATTGATAGGTTGATTCCTAGTGGGATAAAGTTTTGTTGTGGATGGAAACTATCCCAGACCCCCTATGAAACTCCCCATATTAACTCATTAGAGACCCTCTTGCAAAAGTTAGTAATTATATAATAATTATAATAACATACCTAAATGGTGTTTAATGCTGAAATGGGAAAGTGGTTGGTGTACCACAAGGTGCTAGTTTAGTCCTGCTGCTGTTCTAGAAAAACAGTAGGGCCCTCTGCTGCTCAAACCGTACACGGTACATAATCTGAAAATACCAAATCAGAGTATTTACAAGTAGGCATATTTCCTCTTATGAACTATATCTGTGCAGCATTCACACTTCAGTTTGTATTTTGTCATTCAGCTAAAATAAGCCTTCATAAATAAAGGTTGATGACGGAAGTGCTAATCCAGGATGCTGTCAAACTGAGGCTGAATGTAGTCAGTGGAACATGTTCCTGTCCAGAAATGAGTGGTCACTATTTACATTGGTTTCAGTGTCTCTCGCCCAGTGTCAGCTGGTTTGGCTCCAGCTAACTGTGATCCCACATAGGAGAATGGTAAGATGGATGTTTAGTGAGTATTCAATGTACCATTTGGAGTTTGTCTGGATTCCTCAGTTCTCCGTCTCACCAGTTGAGCTGGAAAAACAAAACGCTCCCTCAGTCCAAGAATGAATACGCGTGTCCATCACAGGAGCTGTTGTGTGACACTTAGCAACATATGCAAACATTTTCACCAGTTTGTGAATGAGTGTGCTTGCTGAGCAAATAAATGACTGTCAGCAGGTTTCAACCCACAGTGAAGATCCCAACTCGGCTCAACACCCGTCTGACATTACATGCTTGGAGTTGAGTGAGAAGCAGTGAAGCTCCCGGGAACACGTGTAAGCATCGCGGTGCATGTATGTGCACATAGTGCGCAAAGATGAGTTCAGCGTGCATTTCTCCGTGGTGTCGTGTTTGTTTTCATACATAGATGTTAGTGCAGCTTGTTCAAACAAGGTTGACTCTGACCTGACCTGTCTACCGACCCCATCTCTTGTTGTGAAAGACCCAAGGTCAGCGAACATTACATTTTATCAACCAACATGTTGGCACATGATATCGATATATAGTTTATCACAGGTGTTTGATAAGTTATACTCCACTTTCTTTTGCCATTGGTATCTTAGTCTGTCACCACCTCAGGTTAGCAGACAGTTATGAAAGGAAGAGTAGACGAGGAGGAGCAGGGTGGGTCCATGTATTACATGCTACAATGACAGAGGGCCTTTATTACCGACGTGAGTTTATTTTCTCGTACCACTCCGCCTCCTACCTTCTCCTTCCCATCCTCCTGCTCTCTCTTCATTGCAGCAGCCAGTGAATTGGGGGGTATGTGTCATCGGTGCTCATCTTAGCTTTTACTTCGTTTTCTTAATTCTACCGTTTTTATGGAAAAATATCAACTCATGTGACCTGTCACCTGTGCTCACATCTGGAGTTTCCTTTGGTTTGCGCGCTCTGTGGATTTGTTCATTGCCAAAACATCTTCAAGTCTTCGCTCTCCAGCTTGAATAGAGCAAATGATGCCAAGATTGTTTATAGTGCTTGTGTGTTTGAGTGGCACAGTTCTATTAGGACAAAGTTTAAAGTCTCTGGGCGATCCGGAGACAAATTCAGAACCCTCAGAATCATGTCTCTTAGAAAGAGCAGCCAGTCATCAACCTGGAAGTGATGCAGAAGTTACATTAATAGATGTTTCCGGTGCAATGCTCCCAGCAGGTAAGATGTTTTTTTTTACCCTTTGAATACTGCATGCTTAGTTTAATAGTGAGCCTGCTTTATATATAATATATATACATATATATTTTCATTGGAGTTAAAACAAACTACATACCTATGATTTATTCTCTTTGTTTGGTGAGGAAGGAGGTGGGGATGAGAGTTCCCAAATGGATGCAGACACGGAGAGAGAGTATTTGAAACAGCTGACGCCTGGGAGACAAAAGCGTGCTGCCTGGGGGACGAGGAAACATGCAGCCACTGTGGAGGCCCTGGCTTATAGAATAGTATGGATTTTCTATTTGTGAGGATATATGCATTGATAAATCAGTCTGATAATGTATGATTTTTAAGAGTCATCTACTCACTTAGTTGTTTCCTGCTCTTTGCAGGCAAGTTTGGGTCGACCTTTGATGGGTTGGAGGAAGGGTATGAAAGGAGAGAAGGACACCAGCTCCCTCATGGCTGTATTGAGGGAACTCCATGCTGAGAAGATGCGACTGATGGATCAAGGAGAAGCACGAAAAGCGAAGGACGAAGAGGATGATGACGACGACGATGATGACGACGACGATGATGACGACGATGACGATGACGATGACGACGACAACGACGACGATGATGATGACGAGGAAGAGGAGGAAGAGGAGGAAGAGGAGGTGGTTTAAATCATTTCTACAAAGTCATAGTGTAATGGAGCCATTATGTTACTTTTAAAACAGCGTTTAAATATTGTGTCAGGAAGAAGAAGAAGAAGGAGAGGAAGGAGGGAAAGAGGGAGAAGAAGAGGAAGGAGAAGTGACTCAGCCTCCCAGCAATCAAACAGAGACACATACCAGCGTCACTGAGTCTCCTTTTGGCCGGTGTCAGACTGACAGGAGACAAATCATCTGCAGGGACATTGATATGTCTCAGCTGCCAATCATCCACAACCAGGAAGCCACAAAGCTGGACATAGCAGGTGTGTGTGGTATGTTTGTCCTAAGTGGGATGGTACAACATAGAACTGGATTCCTCCAGAACTCTCTCAGCAGACATTACAAAAACAATTATATGCTTGATATAATTTGTATGGTTCCCAGTAGCAATCGAGTGTTGCTCTTCTTTATGGCACTAAATCTAATGTAACTTGTGATTGCTTTTGGCTACTGATATTCACAGAGAACAACATCAGTATCCTTGCTCCAGATGTTTTCTCTGGCCTGCCCAACCTGGACACACTGGACCTGAGCAAGAACAAACTGGGTGATGAGTCGCTGAGCCAAAACCTTCTATCGGTGAGTAAGACGAGTGCACACAGTACATGTGCGTGTGAGAGAGAAGCTTCTAAATTTACCAACTGCAAAACTTGTCGCACTGCTCCACCAGAAGGCGAGAACCTGCAGTAGTCCCATAACCGAATTATTTTGTAACTCTGTTATGTTATATTCACACACATTAGTTCAGTCATTTTGTACCTCGTTGCCAACCCTAATTTCTCTGTAAAACAAGTTATCCTTTTTTTGCTATAGGACAAGATATGCATTTCTTTATCTTAATAGGGTGTCAGATGTTAAATAGTTAAAAAGACCCACCTCGATAAACCTGGAGCGAGTTTAGACACAAACCAAACCAAACCTATAATGAAGCTAACCTGGCTAACAGAAGCCAACACACTGACATGGTTCAGATCTGGTTGGGTTAAGACATAATTAAAAGTTAGATAAACTACTGGGTGGCACATTTTAGCTCGCTGCTGGAACATCTAACACCTTCTTGTGGAGAATTGTGTTGAATGGCAATAGGTTTTATAGGTCACTTTTATACGTCGCTTGCAACTAATTAAAATAAAAAGCAGTCTATATCCTGTATCATTACAGTAATATAAGAGCACTACGAAATACATTAACTCATCCTTTCTAAGAATAACCTTTGGTCTAGCCTCAAAATGACCACGGGCCCAACAGATCCCGACCACACCGAATCAGCCTGCCACACGCTAACCAATCATTCCACGCCACCATCAGTATACTATCACGGTATTGGCTAGATCCACTCGTTGGAAAACAGCTGCAGCCAATGATGTGGAGAAAAAAAAGGACATTATTTTTGGAGGATTTTTTTTTTCTTTTTCAATTCATGCTCCCATCTCGGTAATGACAGAGGACTGATGGACTGGCTGGAAGGACACTGCAAATGATCCAGTCGGCTGCTTTTTCTTGACACACATCAACCACAGCAGCTTTCACTGAAGAGCCACATCGATTGACTGCACTAAAAATACAGCATGATAAATGACACTGGTAGACATGGCACTGATTTCTTGAACTCTGTGATTTTATCCTGCTTGGTAGTTTGAGTTGGAAAATTATGGATCATTTTTAAGATTTTAAGACCCTTTTAGATGTTTGGCCTGGTCATTGCCCCTGTATGTTTGTGTAGAATTTGACCATGATGAAGAAGCTAAACTTGGACAGCAACCAGTTCACCACCATCCCAACATTGCCACCATCTCTTGAGGAGCTGAGGATTAACACCAATCAACTCACCTCTCTTACCCCACGTTGTTTCAAAGGTAGGAATTGTATGTTGCCTTTCAGAAGAGCTGCCCACTATGTATGCGAATGACTGGAACAATATCTTTGTATTTACTTTTCCAGGTGTGATGAAGCTTGTGAAACTTGAAGTTGAGGACAATATTCTATATGAGGGCAATGTGTCACCTTTAGCTTTCAGACCGCTACAAAGACTTATGGACCTCCAGCTGGCCAACAATCGCTTCCGCTCAATCCCACAAGGTCTTCCTCCGTCTCTGCAGGTGATTTTTATATGACTCAACTGATATCAACAAGCTCTAAAGTCCAGTCAGTCCAACATGTTCTCAGCGTCAAATAATGCTGCTTCCAGTGCATCAAATACTGGTGTTTGTCCATCGTCTTGTTTCATACCAATGCACGAGACACTTTGGTGTTTGGCTTTGAGCAATGTCAGCATGCCTTTGTGGAAAATCTGAGGCCAAACATTGCTTCAGTCTCTATCCCTCTGTCTTAAAGGTCCTCGGTATGAAACAGAACCAGATTGTGGAGCTGACAGGGGACGAACTGAGGGGCTGCAAGCACTTGAAGGTGCTGGACCTCAGTCACAACCTGCTGCATGAGCAAAGCATTGCTCAGCACGCCTGGACTCATCTCAAGTACGTCCATCCATGTTATTCCTTTTGTAGCCACTAGAGGGCAGACTCCTGTTACGCCGATCCATAATATCGCTCACACAAACGCTCATCCAGATTGGTCCTGACATTATCATGATCATTCGTCAGTATCTATGACTAATGACTGGTAGAAGACACACACTCACATATCACATATCACACATCACGTTTTGACAGCTGACCTTGATGAGCTGACATATGAGTGAGAGATTGTAAGAGGCTGTGTGCTTGAATGTGTGGTTGAGCACGGATGTCTCAATGTGTTTGCAGGGTGTGTGTTCACTAAATATAGTGAATTCCGGTGGGGTTTTTCTTTGCTCCTCGGGATCTTTGTGGACCACAATGGGAGCTTCAATGAAAACTGAAGAAAGGAAAGTGCAAAGAGTGAGGTGGATGAAAGACAGATATGTCCCAACTGCAGAGATGTTTGATTGTGGTGTATTTCAACTTTCACAAGGGTTTTACGAATAGAAGATTGTGAAAATAAGAGGAAGTAAAGGTAGGAATTTATAGATCATGAATGCACAGACGTAACATGAAACATAAAACACAGATAGACATGGAGAATGGAAGAGTTTGACCCTCCACCCTCGCTTATTAGCAGATTCCCTCTTTTAAAAGTTTTGGAACTGCATAGTGTGAACAAATTCAACTTGACCTGAGCCCCACAAACACCACAGGAGACAATCCTTTCCATGGCAAAGGTTTACTAACCACAACCAAATGGCATCAAACAAGCAGCCGTACAGGAGGTTATTCTGGCACCACTCTCCGTGGACTGGAAATCTAATCCACGGAGGAGAAATGTCCCTACGCTGCGGCGGTGTACAGAGAAGTAGACAAGGAAGACTTAAAAAAAAAAGGGAGAGGCAGAATGGAAAGTCAGTTTCCTAATGATGAAAGTTTGTTGGTTCGGTTTTATGAAGTGCCTCTGTTCCATGTCATGGAGCCAGTAGTGTTGTTGTTGTTGTTGTTGTTGCCTCCTGCTTGTGCTCAGTGGAGGAAACTGGTGATTACAGGGAGCTGGGGAGCAAAAGCCTGGACCTAAGATTATCAGGCCAGTCAATGCCAGCAATCTACCGTGTTAATATCTGCAGGCAGAATGTGTTTGTGTGAGTGTGTCTTAAATAGACCAATTACATTTACACAGATGCCATCATTTAGCATGAGATAACGCAAACCCAGATCTGATTTGTTTGTATTATTGATCAAATGTGTAGGTTTGTATACATGCTAAGCATTGCATAGATGCTTGACAGACGTTCTTGTTTTTCTGCAGGTACTATTCAGCCTGAATCAGCAAACTGTTGCTTTGTGATACTGTTCATAATTCTGTCCCCTTGGGGACACTCCCTGCACATCCACTCTTTGTCCAGAGCTATTTTTACTTAGATTTATCTTATTTAGTTTTAAAACCAGAGACTTTGTGCATAATTGATTTATAGTGTCATTTGGACAGAGAGCACTTCACTGGAGAGGAGATTTCTTCATGTCTGTGGGCTCAGACTGGCTGCGTGAGGCACAGGTTCAGTGATCGTCACACACCAACGAGTTCCGTATTTTAAGACGTGCCTGAGCCTGAGACAGTGTCTAATGAAATGCTTCTATCTTTGAACGAGATAACACAAATAGGTTTCGTAATAGTTAACTTGCACACATGTGCAGTGCGACGCTGTGAGGAGGAGTTCAGTTTGCCACTTGAAGGTGAGAAAAGCACATTCTAATTCTGATCATATAGTAATTAACAGTTCCCTCTGGAATAGCTCATGATATTACGATTCATGAGCTATCCTGGATGGATCCATGTTAGGCTGGAGCAAAGACGAAGATTTCTGAAAGAATCTACCATGGTTAAATGGAGAAATTCAATGGTAATGTCATGGCTCTCTGAGTACCAGATGAATAAAGGAGACTTAGCAAGAATTAATAAGTCAAATAGCACTCGTGATAGAAAGTATCAAATCCATGAACTGTGACAATATAATCACATGTCCTATATAATGTTTGTATGTAGTGATGCATCCCTGTGTCTGCAAGTTCTGCTTTCCTCCTCTGCACAGCTTGTTGCAAGTACCTGGAAGCGTGTGCACGACAATGTGCGCACGGCGTAGGTGCCAGTCGACTGGGGAGAAGAGAGGACTGTGTGTCCCTCAGCTCATTAATACCATGTGGAAATATGGGCAGTGGCACACTGCTGCTGAGCTTCCTGGCAAAGATTGAGAATACAAATACAGCAACTGGTCAGAACCGGTCCTGAGAACGGACAGACAAATATGTTTGGAGGGTTTTTGAAATTCATGCAGACACAATATTTGGTCATCGATGCATAGTGACTAAACAAGAACCCGTTGTGTGTGTTGGCTCCTGTGTGAAAGCTGCATTTTTAGTAATGAGTGAATTTTCAGGAAATCATTTATAGTTTTGTGTAAATGTGATGTTTTATCACACCCTGCTGGGCAGAGAAACAGGTTTACTAAGTCAGCACTGGACCCAGAGTGACTAACGTGTGTGTGTGTGTGTTCTGATTTAAGGTTAAAATAAAAAACCACATCTCCCTCCAGTTGGCACATCTGATTGTTAACCAGTGGTTGTAATGCCATCTCCATCCACAGCTGCTTCTCCTTCTCTCCTCCTTGGTCCCATTCCTGTATGTTCAGCCACCGGAGGGTTTCCTGAGCCTATTGGCTGTTCAACGCCCTTTGTGGAATAGCTGACACAGGAAATTAGCTTTCTCCCCTGCAGAGAGTTGTGCCGTAAACTCACAACAGCTGTGTGAGATCCTCGAACAACAACGCTGAAACCCTTGCACTGCCCTGCTGCCTTCGTCCCCCTAAAATCTGGTCCTTCACCATTCGGCGTTGATTTGTTTCCTGCTAAATTTTTCAAACCCCTCATGAACCCCAAATACCATTTTGAGCTCACATTGTGCTGCCACAGGCCCCATTATTTTCCTCCCTGCTACGTTTTTAAATTCCCCTATAGCCCTGTAGTCCGCCAACTCTGCCCTTGTGACTCAGCCACGCAGGAGTCCAGAAACTATAAAACATGAGTTCAGAAGTTAAAAAGTCCAAAGTCTTGTCTGGGACTGATTAATATTGCTCCAAATGTCATGCTTTCTCCCAAACTGATGTATAGAAATTAGACATTTCAGTTAGACGTGGTTCTGATGTGTGTTCTCTTTTCCTCAGAGGCCTCCAAGTCTTGGACCTGTCATAAAACCAGCTGACCTCTGTACCCGTGAATCTGCCTGGCTCTCTTCGGAAAGTGACTCTTCAACACAACGACCATCAGTCACATTCCTGCTTTGGCGTTCCGCCATCTGCGCCCAGGTCTGCAGTCCCTCTGTCTCTCCCATAACGCCTTGAGCAATGAGGGCATAGAGCGACAGTCTTTCGTTGGAACGTACCGCTCTCTCAGTGAGCTCCTACTGGACAACAACCATCTGAAGGAAGTCCCTCACTGCATTCGACAGTTTAAGAACTTGCAGATGTTGAGACTGGACAACAACCAGATCAGGTAGGATTCTCCACAAACTCAACTTTTCACAGTCAAATGAACTTGTCATAATAGAAGAATATGATTGCCTGTTGTCTAGCGCCGGCTGCATCCAATCATCTCTGCTGGAGTGGTTGCGGTTGGATATTACACTAAGAAGCTTGACAAAGAAGCAAAGAAAAGGAGCTTGTGAATATCTCTTTGTTTGTTGTCGTGGTCATCAGCCAAAAGCAACTAATTTGGCCTCAGATGAAAAAACTGGCTAAAGTTGATCATGGCTCAGTTTTCCAAACTGGGACGTGCAACCGCGAACGGCCAGACGTCTTCTGAGGCCAGCCGCCACTCTTAATCACTCAACACACATCCCACTCAACAGAGTATCACTGTTGATAATAAACATAGAAACATTTCTCGCATTTCTTTACGTTAACGGTACTCAAAGTGCTTCACAGCATGGCTTCTTTCCCGCTCTTTCGTTAAGAGACGGTGCCATCATCAGTAACAGAGTGTCACTCCTGGACTCTAACAGATCTCTGGTTGGAATGAACCAGATGCCATTTTACCCTCAGAGCCACACACAGATGTAACATGTAACGTGCTCCGCGTTGTGCATGCTCCGCCCCTCTGTCATGTCAAGTAGTCTGGTAGTTTTGTATAGTCCAGACAGAAGACAACAACAACACAAAACAAACAAACCCCACCACAGATGTTGCACTGGCAGAGGTTTGAAAGGGAGGGCTCTTCTCTTATTTGAAAGATGTAAGATCAGATAGACCTCAAAATGTGTGGTCTGCTAAATCCAAAAAATCTGTATTGGCAACAACGAATTTTCAGCCTTTAATTATGCTGGAAGAAGCATGAGCGGAATGAAAAAATGCACAAATTATAAAGATACTGAGCGCTGAAACAACACAGCTCAGTGTTCACTCCGATGTGCATTTGAGGAGGAAAACTAACTTGTGGCTGGAAGGTGAAGGACTCAGAAGCAGTACGTCGTCATTTTCCATCTGTATGTTGTGGTTTCAGACTACTGAGGCGGTGGGGAGTGTGCCATCCTCGCAACGGTGGTTCCACTTTGACCTCAGTCCACTTGGAAAACAACCTGCTAATGGTGGACAAGATTCCCCCAAACACCTTCTCCTGTGTGACTGATGCTCAGGGACTGGTCCTCTCTCCGCAGCAGGGAGATCCAACAACCAACCATCAACCATCCAACAACTAGTCTGTGCAGCGGGAAAGAACTACAAGTGCTCAAACACAACATAAAACATGCATATCATCTATCTAGGGGATTTCCCCATTTTCCCTCAGTGCTTGTGCATTCTGACCATCTTACAGTCTGACAGTTTGCAGAACAAACTTTGAGACTTACAATAGATATAATTCATCACCCCCCAAAATCCATTCTCCTATTATCACCTTGGAAAACGAGCACGTTTGGTATGCATGAAAGCAACTCTATCATTTATATAGATACTGGTATTACTCTCTTCTCTTTTAGTCATAAAGTATTAAAATGACAGGTTGTAATGTCTCTCATGCGAGTCTGTGGTGCTTTCAGGGCTACGAGCAGCTTTTCCTACAGTAAGTGGGGGGTGATATTTTTTAGGGATGCCTGGTGGGGTTATATAAGAGTCAAATGGCTCCAGTGGAGCTCGGGGGCCTAAAGGAGAGAATGAAAATGTCTGGTGACACAGTTAGTTTGAACCTAAGGGGCCCATTAGGAATGAAAACATAAACATCACCCAGGTTCCCTAACGCCAGATGACTTCCAACATAAACAGCCACCACCAGTCCGCTCCCCTTAAAGACTCTGACCGAGGGCGCGGTCTCACACAGGGTCTCCAGACGTGGTGGTGACAACAGTTCAGCGCAGGACTCCAGGACATGGCTTGGCACCTCAAGTCTTCACATCCATATACCTGCTAGAGCTTAGAGGTCATCTGGTCAGATGGTCCTGGATGTTCTGAGATTGGGGGGGGGGGGGGGGGGGGGGGGGTAGACTGCGGTTGGTTTTAATTGTGCCATACATATTGAGATGACTTTCACAGAAATTAAGGCCCAAATATGTACATGAGGAGCAGTCAGGTGGTGACGTGGGTAGACACAATATGGCGGAAAGTTCTTGGAAAGTCTCTATGCTGATTCGTGAAAGATGATACGAGCAGTTCGGGTCTAGTTGAGTCTGATAAGACGTGGCAAGGGAAAACAGAGAGGGAAAGGCCATTTCAAGCAGAAGGAAAGGACAAAGAGAAGGAGGCAGGCAGTTGGAGCATGTTCAGAGTTTGTTGTTTTTTCCAATTTGGGACCCAAAGCCCACTGGAGCTCTGGTGTCCTGGCAACCTTATTGACAAAAGTGACTTCCCAGTTCTCAGTGTTCCTGCCTCTGACTTTCTCTCTGTGTCTCATTCCACTTCTTTATCTCACTGTCCATCTCTGCTGTCCCTCACCCTCTCTGTGCAGACACACACACACACACACACACACACACACACACCATTCTTCTGTCACAACATATCATCACTCTGAGCCTCTGTGCTTTGATCTGTGTGATTGTAAATGAAAGCTTTTCCCCTACAATGTGTGTTTGTTGCTTTGTGGTTGGAAAACAACTCACCCCAGAGGTAAAAGCATAAACTCTCTGTTGTCCTCACGGTTATTTATCGTTGGAGCCACCAACGGAATAACAGTCCTTTGATTTCCCTCACTGTGCCTTAATGCAGCAATTGGAAAAGAGCATGACATGTGAGCGCCTTTATTCGCAATGCTCCAATTTTCAAAAAAATATCTGTTTGCAGCCTAACTCAAACCCACTAGATAATTTACGTGAGCTGATGCAAGTGCAAGCAATTCTGCACCAGTGCTGCAGCCGTCTCTTAATTTGTTAATCCACCCATGCGAAGGCATCACATGCTTCACAATATATCAATCAGAGTAAAGAGTATAATTATAATAGTAAAATACCGGTGCACAGAAAATGTATAAAGCTATAATTTACAGGCAGTGCAGTTACTGAGCTGACTGGTCAGCTCTGGGTTTCAGACATCAGAGTTGAGCAGCTCTTAGTGAAGAACAGAGGACCCCTGCAGATGCTAGAGGTTACAAACACAGGAGAGGAAAAGCAAAGAGGAATGGATTCAGAACAGAGCTCAGTTATTGAAAGGGACTTTTCCCTCTTTCTGCCTGCGTCTCACTGCCTGGGCCTGTAATCACATGTTAGATTTCTTCTTTCAGTCTTGTACATGTGGCACAGGTTCCTATTTCTCCATAATTGTACAGTCATTTTGGCAAACAGAACATTACTGTTTAGGAAACTACATGTTCGCTTTTCTACTGAGCTTACAGGCAGAGCTGAGCCTTTTCACCTCCAAACGTTCATAGCTGTACCTCAGCATACAGACGTTTAACCCTTTTGATCTGAAATCCTTCAAACCGCCCCTCCGCAGCCTGTCACATGGGGGTACTCTCAAATCACTGCCTTGCCACTCGACTGCCATCCATCACACTGTGTGTGTGTCCATGCATACAACTGCTAAACCGACGGTCCAATCGCAGCCGACAGATGTTTCACGTCCCATCGAGCTGAGCTGTGAGAAGCTTTGTTATGCTTTTCCTCCCCACATGCTCATGTCTGTTCCATCTTGTGACCCACAGCTTCCTGTGTTAGCTATTAGAGGAGGGCGGAGGAGGGCTGGCTAATAGGAGAAGGAGCAGAGAAAGGCAGCTCCTACCTGACTCAGACGAAAGTGTAGCGAAGATGAGCAGAGGGAGGACTGAGTCTTCGCTAGGACATGAGATTAGGTTCCAGCGTTAAGGGTTAACTATTTGGGGTCAGCAAGAATGTGCTGACTGTAACGTGTCGAGAGGAGCTGGATCGAATGAGTGGACCAGCCGGCCATCAGCCCTGATGTGTTTGGTCTTTCTGTTCGCCCATGACATTAATAAGTGTGAAGTAAGTAGTCCACTGTCTGTATTTATGTCCTCTCACTCTTGCCCACAATGGCGCACTCGCTGTGTATCAGCACCCACGTAAGAGCTAACAAGTGGGTGCGCTGATCCTTGGAGACACATAAGTTGTAGCCTCGCAGGACAAAAAGAGTTTAATTGGGATGCCAAGCCCTCGAGCTACAGACCAACACCATAATCAACTGAACCACAGAAAGAGAGAGACGGGCAGACAGGGAAATTAAAAAAAACAAAAAATCAACTTAAACCAAGACTGAATCTACAAAACGAGCAAGACAGGAAGCAGTGAGAGGAGGAATGTTATCTGCAAAGGCCTCCATCAAAACTCTGTCCCCTGCCAACAGCCCTGCAGGGCATTGATCTTTTTCAACATGGTTTCCCAAATACTCTGCGTGACAGAGATGAACAGAATGGACCAAAAACACAAGAAGGAGCGAGTCTCTTTGCTGTGGATGCTGAGGGAAAATATCATGCTCCGACACTGAAAAAACGTGAGCTCAGACAGGGAACGTGTGGATGTTTGTGTGGGTCGACTTTGTTCAAGGTGGGAAAAGCTCCCAGTTGGTGCTGCTTGCCAGAACTCGCTGCCTCACTCAGGGTGTTGGCAATGGGGAGCGGGAAATCAGAGAGCCAGTGCAGGATGAAGAGCACGTGATCCTGCCAAAGCAAAATGAATGCAAAACCGTCAGAAGATGCAGAATAATTACACTTTATAATTACAGTTGATGGAACTCGTGGTATCTCAAACTTGATACCGTTGACCTGTATTTAGTTTGAACTGTTTTTGTAAGGATGGACACAACTGTTGATGGGTCTTCTTGTCCTGTACAACTCTGACGTGTTCACTGAACGCCAGTGTTTTTTTTACATTTTTGGGTCTCAACCCCTTTTTTCTCCACGTGGCTCTAATCCTTATCGCATCAAACAGAGCTGCTTAAGAAAAGTAACTATAAAAACACTTAAGTTGCTCTTTTTGTTTCTTTAAAGTTCTCATCTTGGTGTGAACAGCTTTTCTTCAATGCTCACTGGCATCTGTCTGAGAGGTTTTACATTTTTTTCCACTTACTAATAAAAAAGAATGCAAAGTCTTCAAGCAATTAAACATGTGGATACAGACTTCAGACAAGCAGCTGTGAGGCTTCATCTTCCACAGGAAGCGTTTCAGTCACAAATCTCTGTAAAGCACATCCAGTAAGTGTTGTGTATTTGTGTTAACAAACTACCTGTAGGAGTAATCTTAGAGGTCTTGGAGCCCCCCCTTCCTCCTCTTCCTCCTCTTCCTCCTCCCCCTTCCATCCAAAGAGGGAAAAGGAGGCAGGCTTGTAAAGTTTCTGGTCTGGAGGCGCACACGGTTGTCCTAACACGGTTCGCAGTGGCAGCACAGTGGGTGGTGGAGGAGCTGCGGCTGGATGTCAGAGGACCTCTGAGAAATACGTAATAATCCCTAAATGTGATTTTAAAAAACAAACAGACAAATATATAAAGGGCGGCGTTTTTTTTAATCTGCAGGATAATCTGACACGGGGGGTGGAAGCGACCTTCAAACTATTTGGGATATAAAATCGTATTTCTGTCCAAAAAGGTAGGATATCTTTTTTTTTTCCTTTTCTATGTGCACTTCAGTGTTTATATGTTCTAGTTTCACTGTAACAATGGAACAATAATACCAGCACAAGTATTTGCAAAGTTAATGTGAAACTTTTTTGAAGTTTGCGGTTGTTTTGTTTGGATTTTTAAAGTTCAATATTCTGTTACGTTGCAGTATATTATTTGACATGTGTATTCTCCATCTGTTTCAATATTGCATTTCCCCTATCTTAATTTGTGTATGCAGTGGAACCTGTTATGCCTCTTTGGCACATTGGAACATTTGGCAGTTCGCAGTAGGAAACACTAGGATGGCGCAGTGAGCAGAGGAGGAACTCAAACTTAAGTGAACCTTTTTATCATCAGTGGCCTGAAGTCTCTTATCAGACTGTGTTCTTGCCTGCTGTATCAGGCATCTATCAGTGCAGCATTACAGATACATCAACAGAAGTACACAGGTTTGTGCTGCTGTCATAGAACGGTTTCCCCCTCATTGACTCAGTTTCATTTCATTTTCAGATGATGCAAACATACAATTGTCTACATTCATCCCCACACTGTCCTGAGCTGACCTTATGGCCAGCAAACTACTCTACGTCACACATTTATGCTTCATATCTGTCTGTTGTTTCACCTCATCAGTTCTCCATGAGGCTCAGTGACCTCCCTCCCCCTCCCGTTTCCTCCTGACCATGAATTATTGTTACAGTTAAGTTTGTTGCGGTATTTTTGCATTCAGAGAGCACCCGCTGCTTATTCATTGCCCACTGGCACAATTTTTGCAGTCGTCCATCTGCTTTGAATGCAGCCTGCAGCCATACATTCAGGTCAGCGTTGACTTCTTTTTCCTGCTGCTTCGGTTGGACCTCGTCTCTGCAGCACTGAGCAGCTTCCCACCACATCCAAGCCTGGCGGCCAGAGAAAAGCTGCCAAATAGGTCCTTTTTTTAGTGATAGTCAGTCACAAAATTCAGCTGCTGGGGCATTTAACTCCACCCGAATGCTTCCAGCAGACCCGCCTAGCACAGCCTGCATGAGGGACTAAATGAATCTGAGTTGAGTGTGTGTGCCAGTCTGAGTTCATTTGCATGGAAGGAAAGAAACATGTCATTGTTTAGGAAGGTCAGCAAAAGGACTTCAGACATGGAAGAGCAATACTTTGATGGTTCATGTCACTGCGTCCATGTGGTCGGACCAGCATGTGATTCCCTCAAGCAAACACCTGTTAGTTTCACATTTGTGTTGTTTTAGGTGTCAGGAATCCTGTTCAGAATGAACTGAAAAAAAAAAACAACAAACATTATTTCACTGAACAAAAGTCAGTTAACTCCAGCCAAGACCAGATTTATTCTCGGCAACATCATACAAAGCCAGTTGTTTTTTTTGTTTTTTTTTTGCCCAGTCAGCACCGTGATCACTTCGAGCCTCTATGTGATGTTAATCATCATCCGGGTGTTGACGTGGCAGCTGCCAATACACCAGCATTCTGGTGCCAGCTGGCGCTTCTGAGGAACTCTCTGCCCCACCTTAACCATGCTCTCACGTTTGCCAATGCAACCTAAGGAGCAGAGCTGATGTGCTCCTGAGTAAACAAAAATAAAATGAGCCAGCATTTTATGTCACTATAATGACTATTGTGAGGCTTTATGGATTTGGCACCTCCAGCTCTGTGGTCTCACGCTGGTGCCAACAGATTCAACCTTTCTGTAGCGAAGAACAATAGAGGACGAGAATAGCAGCTGTCACAAAAACAAAAAAGATTGTGTGTGTACGATCTGATGATTTAGCAGTTATAAATATTGTGTCCGAGAGGACAAGCACTTAATATCAGACAAAAGAAAATGAGTGAGAAGATATTATGTAATTTAGATCAATGTTTATCTTGACAAGGGCAAAGGTCACCCAGTGGGACCTGCAGACAGATCACAGTCATTGTGGTAGATGCAGATTTGACAAGTACCCACCACTTGACAGATGATAGAAGGAGGAAATGTAAAGTTAATCTCAGACGCAGGCTGTGGGAAACTCAAACAGCCAATGCATCATTCACTGGATGGTGCCTTCACTGACAGCTGTGTTTTATTGACACTGACAATCCATATGTCCCCAAATCCTCCTCATCTTCCTGTCTGATCTGCCCTCTTTCCTTTCCAATAAATGATAAACCACTGGAATTCAAATTGCTGTTTTATGTTACCTGTTATGACGGCTTCAGCTACTGTGAGAATGTGAGTGTGTGTGTGAGAGAGAGAGATTCACAAACTGAGCTGACACACCTGCAGTACAGATGGGAATTTCCTCCTTCTTATAATTTTTGTTTGATTGAAAGGAAAAAGACATTGCAGGGAAGATGATGAAATGTTTTGGTTATTCTAAGAAAGGACTAAAAGTATATAGACACCAAACACCTTGTTTCTCTGCTTCCAAATGTGTTCTGGTGCCAGTCAACAACATCCTGCGTGCCACTTTATGTGTCTCAGCTGTAACAAATCACTTGAATCACTAAAAGTAACACACATTCACAAAGAATGTCCACATATTTCAGCTGGAAAGATGTTGAAACCTGAAAATGCAGGTGCAATCATTGCTCAATAACTTTAACCGCTATATCGCTCACATTCTTTCACGTCTGCAAACTTCCCATTGTCTGTTAGTCTTTCTGCCTCACAATCGGTTTTATATTGTCTATTATTGCTCGCCACAGCACCACAGGAGGAGCTGCCCAGCCATCCATTAAAACACCCTGAGGCAATAACAATTAAGACTGAGTCTGTGGTTTGTTTTTGTCCCAGACCGGATGTTTTGATGACTCGCAGTTCAACTGGATGGAGAGGAGAAGGGTTGATACAGCCTGACAACACAGTCAGATAAATGTTGTTATTACCGACAGTGTCTGTTTTTAATTGGGTCTTGGTCAATTTAGTCTTCTCGGCATGTTATGAGAAACTTGCACGTCATTTCCTGCATTATTGTCTATTTTTGTACATTCTCTTCTTCCCTTTTTGTTTGTCTTTTAAATTTTGTTTACCAGCACATCTCCACAATGAATGTGATGGACAAATCAACACTTTCGCCACAGAAACATTTTGATTTCCACATGGGCGTCACGTTTTTAGATTTACAACGTAAGGAACAATACCTCCCATTATGGTGCATGACACAAGTTGCAGCAATCATGTGTGTAAAAAAGCCGGGCCGTGTGTGGTGCTCCAGCACCTTGTGTGTTGCGTGTCATTGTGTGATGCACATATATATATGAGCCCTTGCTGTGTCCTCTTGGCTGCATTCCTCTGACCAGCCAAGGCCAGTGGTGTTTTTTCTTTTCTACAAAATGGTATAAATTTGGCAGCTATTTATATTTCAGGGAACAGACTGCAGGGGCCAGTTATTCAGGCCTCCAGATCACATCAAGCACTGGCCTTTTGTTTTCCTGATTTTCAGCTCCCCTAGATGGTGCTTCATACCTAATTTTAACTCTTGAGTTTGAGGCCTTTTTTATTTTGGAATCTGCATAGAGCTGAAATCGTCACCAACAAATGTGCATTCTGATCTTCTGTCTTTGTTTAGGCCTACTACCTATGTCATTACTGTGTTGGGGGTTGGACTGACTCACTACACATTGTTACACTGCTACTTGCTGTAGCTGTGGAAATCAAATCACGTGACATTTTATTAATATAGATCAGATTGCTGACTAAAATGCTCCCTAGCAACTGTCTGATCTATATAGCACGGATCTGTCTGATGTTATTGACCAATTAGAATTAAGTATTCAACCCAGCTGTTGAAGCTTGTAGTCCCCCCCACACACTCACACACACAAAGACAGACAGACACACAGCTCCATCTTTCATCATCTTTCATCATGTGACAGGATTGTTACATGTCCTTTCTGAATCCATTTGTGTGTTCTACCATTGGCACCAGTGCTTTCCAGCCCTCCTGTTGGATTATGATACTGTGGGTCAGAAAAGGAATTAACACAACAAGCGTAGAGATTATAGGGTTTTTAGGTCACCCAAGAGTCCTAGGTTACGACTGAGCTTTACTTCACAGGATTAGCAGCTGAGGGACACAATCTCCGGCTGTAGGGGATCAATTGGCCTGTTTGTATTGTTTTCGAGGAAATAGGTTTAAAGTGAGATGGTTGTTTGTGCTGCAGTGCTAGTTAGGTTCAAACAGGAGAACAAACCCAAACAGACTTGTGCTTGCATGTGCAGTGAGCTCACTTAGCGGTGCACGCACAGCAATGACATCATGATGTTTCAAACATCATGAGGATTTACACAGATGCACTTGCTCTTAGTTTCCCTTGCAAATGAATGGCAACTTTGTTTGACTGTTTGGTTGCAGGAGTAAGGTTTTCCACTGCGGAGGTGATGTCTTAGGAAGGAAGGGGGCCTGTTGTTGTAGGACTCGGTTTGGTGTGCAGCAAATATAGGGTGACCCTTCCAGTCCCACAACTGATTCCTGGCGCATCTGCTGTGTCTCCAATGTGTTATAAACAGTCGAGCTGTCCAGTTCAGGATAAACAGACCATATCATAATATTTATATTCGTCCATGGTTTCCATGAGGTTAACCTGTAGCTGTTGTCCGACTCTAACCTGTTCAGAGGCTCAGACACCTGGTGACTGCCTAGCATGACTGTCTTCAGTTTCCATGGAGACACAAAGCTGGTTTGATGAATGCTCCTTGAGCTGCATGCAGATACAATGTGGATCAAATGTCCATTTCTAGCCTTGTTAAATCTAAAGTCCACGTGTCCCTTGGAGGATGTATTGGCTGGGTCCTGGATCTCTGGGGCCCAAGGGCGATCGCCTGCTTCGCCTCTTTGCTAACTCAGCCCTTCTTATGTCAAGTCAAGTCCTATTTGAATTGCATAGCACCAACATTTCATGATGCTTTTGCACATTTTCTTCTTTTATCACTCTTAATCTGAATGCAAC
>NW_027615514.1:0-40702 GCF_965212315.1 Lampetra planeri | reverse complement strand
GTGATTGGGGAAATGGAGCTGTGGTATTGAGGTATCATCTACCTTTATAGTCAACAAAGAGTTTACTGCAGAGCAACTCATTTTTACAGATCAAACATTATGACTGATGAAAGCTGGTGCTACATTCCCTCTTGCCTTTCCTATGAATCTCAAGAGAGGGTCAATCATATTTTTCTTTTTGTAGCATCAAATGCCTACTTAAAATCAATCATAATAGTGGTTAAATAAAGTATAGCACTTGAATATATATCAGTGGACAAAAAATGTTGGTGTTTGTATTGAATTGTATGGTATTTACATGCCATACAATATAATACAACCATACCATACCTCATATAGTCTGCTAATAAGAATGAAGCAAAATTCAAAATTTACACCACAGCCCTCCACCAGGGGACGATCAGGACACTGCACCGTTCACATTTCTGTAAACAATGCACCCACTGGTCTTGAAAACAACAACAGCTACTGCCCTGGCAGGAAACCTAGTTGCCTGGCGTGACTGTGTCTTACACATCACTGCAGATAATAATCAATTCAAACTTCAGTCCATCAAACTTCATCCATCGCTAAGTTTACAAAACAAAACGCCACACACAACTATGCAGCCCTTAAATAGATGAATGCAGTTTCATCAATTATTCCATGACCACGTTATGCTTCTACTGTTCTACACATGTGGATATGGTGGAAAGGTATCTTTTGCAGAATGTCTGTAAAGATAATTTTTGTATTTTATATTATTTTATGCCTAGGGTTTTGCCCCATGTGACATGTTAACCACTGGGCCATTTCAACTGTACAATTTATGGGATTGACTGGAGTTTCATTCAAGGGAAAAAAAAATGCACTTTCAGTTGAGACATATGAAACTACTCAGATTGAAGCTGCTAATTTGTGTTAATGTGTCAATACAATACAATACTTTTTTAATAGGATCTAGTCCTATCGATGGGAATTTACACCAGGTTTGGAAATAAACCTATCATTCAGTGCCATGATCATAAAAGTTGAGGAAATAACAACAGAAGTCATGCAAATGCGAAACACAAGCTGAATTGAATAGAAACTAGAAGTAAAAATGTTCTTTGTCACGTCAGTAGCTCTAATATTTATGTCAAGTCATCATTGCTGCCTAAAACTTGCATAACACAAGAATTAATATCCACTGCTAAATTATAATCATTAAAATCTAAATAGAGCAGTTTGTTGGCTGGTTCTTGGCTCCGACCAATCCAACAATCAAGCTCCGTAATGAAGGAGGAAGAAATGGAGAAACCGCGTGTAAGAGATGAAAGCTGGAGAGCCTTTGAGAGCTATTCCTTGATGAACTCATGTCTAACATTTTACACCACAATAACCTCTGTCAAACACCATTACTAACAGCACCAACAAGAACAGAAGAAAAATCCAGTCACCACCAATGACATCAACCTCAGCCTCAAATCACACACTGTCAAAACAACAGCAGCAAGACTGTGTGTGTATGTGTGTGCGTGTGTGTGCGCTGCGCATGCACATGTAGTCAACTCTGCTTGAACTCACTAATGAAATATCCATCTGAGTGGTTTCTGCACATGAGTTATGCCTTCACAAGAGCACATTACTCTGCATCAACATTAGATTATTAGACAGTGAGTCAACAGGAAATCAGAGCTGGTGAATGAAGATGTTAGAGACCTGAGGCTTGACTCTAACTCATCTCACAGATGTTTGCTCTCACCTTTGACTATATAACACACATGTGCTCCATTGCACCATCTAACAAAAACTATTACAAAATGGAAACAAAGCTAGTAATCACATGCAAAACATCTAGCCATTCATGCTGTGTACAGAGGCTCATTCACTATTTCTATAGGTCACAGTGTGTATGAGCTAAGGGCATCCTCTAAAATAAGCTCTTCTCATCCACCTGTTCCCTCAGGATTGTTGTCTCTGGCTCCCTTCTGCACATTTATGTGCACTAATGAGTGTCAGGAATGTCAAGTTGGGGAGACTTCTTTATGCTGAGCAGGATCACAGGCCTGTGGTGAGTGACTTAGTGGCTTGGTGTGATGTGCCTTTCCTTTATATAAATGAAAGATATGAGATTGTTTTTAGTAGATCAACACCAAGCCCCCTGTCATGTTGAGAAATATATACAAATATTTGGTCATGCACAACATCCAATGTGTGATCTGTAGCGCAACTGTGCCACACAAATGATGCTAGGTGCAGCAAATACTTTATTTCTTATGATTTATATTTCATATATATATATAGTATATATATATATATGTAGAGAGAGAGAGAGAGAGAGAGAGAGATTTCTATTTATATTTTATTGACTCTATTTTCCTTTTGTATTACTGCCTGGTTTGGAAACAGTCTTGTTAACTGTCAACAAAATCGCAGCTAGGAGTCAGACCAATGTCGACTCTCACCATAATTCGTCTGTCCAGACCATCCACTCCTCCCTCAGGAAGTTTGAGTTGTAGCCTTCTGGTCAGTGTATCTGAGTGAGAGCAGTGCCTGAGTGTTTCAGGGACTAAAAGTCTCCATGCATCTTTCATCCCCAATAGTAATTATGTACTGACTGTGTCGTTGCTCTTATCTCTTTGTACTGTGCATTTTGCATTTGTACTTATGTATGTATTATTGATTTGATCTCACTTTGAAATTCCATTTCCGTGTGATTTTTTTTTTTAATTATTGTTGCTTCGTTTTTTTATGTTGTCATTATGTATTTGTGTGGAAGCCTGCCTCATAACTAATTTCCCCTTGGGGACAATAAAGTTAAACTACTGTAAGTTAACCAAATGTTTGTGAGAGTATGTCTGTTTGCGACCCCTCTTGTCTCCCTGAACACACCAGTGGGAAAAAAAATGGGCTGGTGCACCACTGGGGTACATAATATTTTTTTTCCATCCATAGAAGTTATTGCCATGGCTACAAAACCACTTTGTGAGTGTGATCCTGCTGACCAAATATTGTTAGTAAACCTTGTAAACCTATTATTTCTCCAGTTGGTTTCTCATAGTCAGGAAATGTGTCATCTTTTTATTTCTTATGTAGAGTCTCTAATTATGAGCTGAAATAACATTTTACATACATATTGACATAAATCTACATCAGCATATACCTTGAGTGTTTGAAAACACACAGATCTTAATGTGGTAAGAGAAGTTTGGGATAGTTTTGAAATGGAAACTATCACTTGGTTACTTACAGACAGCTGAGGTCAAGAAATGTAAAAATGCTGTCAACCAGGGGGTGTCTCGAGGGCCGCCTATCCTGCAGGTTTTCCATGTCACCCTGCTCCTACCTCACCTGAATCAGTCTCTGTGAAGTTCAGCAGAGGCCTGACAACGAGCTGCTGATTTGAGTCAGGTGTGTAGGAGCAGGGGTGACATTGAAAACCTGCAGGATAGGTGACCCTCGAGGACCGGTTTGGACACCCCTGCTGTAAACCATGAACAGCAGTAACAGTGTTACCATGGTAAAGAGCTCATAGTAGATGTCATTGTCTCCATGCAAATTCGATATCAGTATCAACTTCATCTGTCCTGCATCATTGCTCTCTTGTGTTTGTAATTACATCCATTCAATCAAAAACATGCAACATAATAATTATCCAATTCATTGTATTGCCACATGATCTAGAGCAAAATCTGCACAAGATAATAAAAGCTTTGAGTTTGTTTCGTTAGTTATAGTGGGTGGACTTAGATTAAAAGAAAAATATATGGCATGTTAATTTTCTGAGTTTGTTTTTGCTTGGTACAATGACGGTTGTTGCTCTTGTCGCCTGTTAATTACATGGTTCCACTAAGTGAATAAAATACAAATTGCAAAACATAATAAAGCAATCTTTTCTAATTTATCACATTTGAAATATTAGCACTGATGTGACAGTGATATAATCCAATAACAATGCACCTATATTATAATCAATAAACTGTTGCCCCAGCCCGAACAGCAGCAGAGCTCTTTGTGCAAATCAGGCAGGTTCCTGTGTCATTTTCCAAACTGTTTCACACCATAAGGTCTTCTAAGATGGATAAGGACATCACATGTAAATGAGACTTCATTGTAAGCTGACGGCAAAAACGCTCATACATTTCAGACTCACTGTCTATTTCTGTCTCGATCCATCCCTCCATCAGTATATGTGTCTCTCTCCACCTCACTTCAACCATCACTGTCTGTCATGCTTGTGTCTGGTTCACCGGAGCGTGGAACTAATGCGAGCAGAGTTTAGTATTTGTTTCTGTATAGAAAAGACCTCTTGACGAGATGGCACACTGCATGTATCATAATATGGCATCACATCATTTTACAGTCTATTCCAGGCTCAGTGGATAGAAATTCGAATGAACATGAATTTTAATGTACATTTGACCCTTGTGTGTGTGTGTGTGTGTGTGTGTGTGTGGTGTGTGTGTGTGTGTGTGTGTGTGTGTGTGTGAATAATGTGTGTGAGAATGAAAGATGAGTGGGGTCTCTGAAGAAGGACAGGAGATAAAACAAAGAGAAAAAACAAAATAAAGAAGGAGGAGGAGAAAGGGAGAGAGAGAAAGAGATTCGAGTGGAAAATATAGCTGAAGCAATTATTGAGGCAGAAATCCTTTTTCTCTATAATAGCTGCCCCAATAGACACACGCACATGCACACATACAAAGATACACATGACACAGGACCATGCATAAGGTACCTCATACAGCATCACATCTAACAGTGACTCATGTTTACTTTTTATTGACCAATCTGAAAAGTATGATGTGGATTTTGCTCAACTGACAAGTCACAATATAACTTTGATGTGTCACTGACCACAATGTTACAAATACAGCATTGCCAATATTCTGCATATTTTTATGTCACCAGTTTGAGATTTGTGTGTGCACATTAATGATGGGGAAAATACAATTTACTGCATGAGTATTATCACAAACAAGAGTTTTGCCACAAGCTCAACATGCCATATGATCTTTTTCTCTTTAATACACATAGATGAGCTTGTTTGAAATGAAAATCATGTCAATTAGTACAGATTAACAAGCTAATGTAGCATGAAGACTTTGTGCTGTGAGTGCTGTGAGTGAGCATCGCTGCCTGAAAGCTTCAGCAACGATCCATGCTTTGCACTGGACCGATTTATACGTCTGCGTAAGTTGTATTGCCCAACATCATAGCATCGTGCATCTCCAGAAATAACTGGAAGTAACAGAAGTAACTTTGCTTTGATGGGATGTACAGCCCACTATTTAAAAAAACACAAAATACAACAAACCATTTTGTTCAATTAGTGAACATGTAGCTCTTATCCTTCATATGAGCTGATCTTGTTAAACTTCACACACTGCATTTTAAATGAATTATGGCTGAAAGGAGCTGAGGAGCTGAGGAGCTCATTCATTTATCCATTCATTTATAAGCAGCTACATGTAGCATGATGATCCTTTTTACCTTGTTTCTTTTTTGCAATAAAAAACTGATTGAGAGACTGTGTGTGTGTGTGTGTGTGTGTGTGTGTGTGTGTGAAAAGGACTCAATGAAAGCATACTGTATGAAAGGTTAAAAAAGAACTGGAGACATTTGATATTCAAATCCATAGAGGCGGGGTGGGGGATAGTCAAATTGGACTTGAAGATTGGCAGCAAGAGAAGATGAAAGAGAAAAAAAGAAGAAGATGAAAAATGAAAAAGGATAAGGACAAAAAAATGTACTCAGATTCAAAGACAAAGTCAAACAGAATCAGATCTCAGGCCTGATAACGGTAAACACTTTCTCCCTGGTCCTCTGAGGGTTATTAAATCATCCTCTCCCATTTCTGTGATGTTTTGAGGACATTTTCCCAGGATATATTCTAAGAAGCTGATGAGGAAAAGGCTCAACATAACGAAACTTTATATTTTAAAGCAACCTTCATCGGCACTGGAGGAGATTTTGAAGCATGAGGTCCAACGGGTTTTGGAAAACCTTCAAGGATTTTTTGTCCTAGGGCTTCTAGTTTATTCAGTTTCATCTGCTCCTTTTATCATCCATATTTCAGCTGTTTACAGAGCTGGAGTGACCGCCATTGCTGGGATTACCAGCATGCTAGATAAATCACAAGCGTTACCCTCAGAGGAAACCATCTGTGTGTGTGTCTGTGTGTGTGTGTGTGTGTGTGTGTGTGTGTGTGTGTGTGTGTGTGTGTGTGTGTGTGTGTGTGTGAGAGAGAGAGAGAGATGTCTGTGTGATGTACATGAGTCAGTCGGCCCTATAACCTCCAGACACCTCATCACCTCATCCACTGTCTTCACACGTTACCTACTGAATCTCAAATATAAAATGCACCTGCTAATTTGCTGCAGACAATGTATCCATATTTGCATTTTATTATCAGTAGGATTGAGTTACAACAGTCAATGAATTTTTATTATATATGTTAAGAATACACTTGTTTAACAGCCAGGCTGTCTGCAGCAGGGTGTATGCGATTCTATGCAACATTTACAGAGTTACAGTGTTTTGAGAACATTTCTTTTTACACCAAAGGTTGTTCAGAATAAAGATTTAACTCCCTTCTCAATATTTTATCATGCCTAAACATCCTGACAGCATGGCTCATGGAACTCACACGATAAAATGTGACTTAAATAATAAAAAAAAGTCAGCATTGGCCTGAATTACAGAGGTTTAACACACCCAGAGTATCTGTGAGAAGACCTGAGAAACAACCACATGAGCAGAGAGTCTCCTTCAGTAAGTTGTTTGGCACAGGATGAAACCAATCAGGTCCAGAGCCACACACCAAACCAACAAACCGAGAAATTGGGGCAGTCTACATCCATAATACTGACAAAAGCAGTACTGTAATGGTTATATTATCATCACTGCCCATCATTGGGGTGAGAGCTTCTCACTGTACTCACAGTGGAATCTTCCAACAGTGGATTGCAAAAAAAAAGATTCTAGGCACAACAAACGATTGCAGCAACAGCTGCAGCAGTCTCAACGGTCCTGTTGTACCTCGGTGCTGGTCAGACACTAGAAGTTCCAGAGGTGATTTTACCTGTTCAATCGCTGATAATGGTTCAGACTGTGGCAAACTTTCTGACCAATCAGCTGCAAGCTGGCGATGGGTTCCCACCTGGGGCGTGTCTGTGGCTGGGTGACATATACAGCTACAACAAACGTGCTAACTTTTAGATGGAGGACGAGGAGGACGTGCTGATCCTTTTCAGGCACAACCGTGTCTTCACAGCAGCAGCTTGAAATGCTATGCTAACAAAATCACCAAGGGAAATGCCATAAGAAGAGTTGAGTTCCCTGGTGGGTCTGTTGTGCTGTTCCGCTTTACGACACCTTGCAACATCCACGTTGCTGTGGAAGTAACAGTACTTTACATAAAATTGCAACAAGTCTTTGCAGCTCGGTGCCTCAGAGTGAACTGGACTCTTGCAAGTAGATGCACACAGTTGCCCATTTGAAGTTGTTGCGTGTGGAATCGTTAGTCTGGCCTGAACGTACAAGAGATGCGTTGTGTACATCAGTATTAGAGTTACAATTATTCAAAGGTTTAATCTACAGTATATTGGGTCTACAAGAGACCCATGGACGGGAAAACATGGTGGGAAAACAATCACTCTAGGTTTCAGTATTTATCAATCCTCTTACTGGAGTTGTGCTGTTGATGCGTCCCAGTGTTATACTGTACGTTCGGTCCCATCCTACATTATATTCTTCTCCACTGACTATCAGTCAAGGATACTGGAACGTCCCTTCACAGACAGCTAAGGTTGATATTCTATGACGGTGCACAGCCTTGCACATACTTCTTTGCTCATGTTCTTTCATGTTTCTCTCCTGCTCACTTCCTGTCCCCCCCACAATCCCCCACTTTCACCTCACTTTCTCGCTCGCTCGCTTTCTTCATCTCGTTTTCCCTGCACCAAGCTGTGCAGAGGCAGATAAGGAGTTGATTTACCATCCAATTAAATGTCGTCATTGAAACATTGCTTCAAATAAGCCTGTCGTTTTCACCCTGTGCTAATTGGCCTTCCTCTTGCATATGTGTGTGCATGTACGTGTGCCAGTGTGTGCGTGTCGTCTGTGTTCTGCTGTGATGGTACTCCTCCGTGAACAGAGGGTCATTTTAAGTTCAAAGTAATTTGTGCGTGTGGATCTTTTGGTTCCTATTCTGCTTTTCTTCAGCACTTTCTGTGTCTTGTTGATGACTCAGCCGTCCAAAATATATGAATTTTGAAAAATCCTCAAAGCTCCAGTGATGAATATTCTCAGTAGCACTGCATCAAAAGATTACTTGTGTAAGGGGTTGGTCATAGTCACACGTCATAGTCACACACCCACAGAGAAATGTCCCCCAGTGTTGCAGCTTCTAACAGGATAAAAATCTCCAAATGATTGTTAGCACATTTTTAGCACATTGTTTTAATTTCTGACCATTACTATTGATTCATCGTCATCCCTTGTGAACAAGTTTGTTTACTGCAGCAGAAAACCACTATTTTCAGTGGTACAACAATAATAATGAAGTTAAAAAGACAATATTCAACTCCAATTTGTGAAACACATCTTTTAACTTTCACTGAATGCTAACGTTGCTCTGGCAAATGTGCTTAGTCTGCTCTCTAGCAGAGTATTTCATATTCACACAGGCAAACACTCTTTAACACTCTTCCTCTCTCAGTCACACATACGCACCTCCACTCAAGAGTTTTTTTTTTTATAGAATTTTAATACATTCATGGGAAATGGTTTCGCAACTCATTTATCAAACATTTAACACTGACTTAGCTATTAAACTGGGGTGAGAGAAGGAGCGAGCAGGACAGATTGAGGAAGAGGCGCTGTGATCAATGCCACTGGACCATATAATTGCAGCAGAAGTGGTTTAGGTGGAAACATTAGCCTTGTTTTCTGATGGATCATATCCTGGAACCAGCCAGCCAATCCAAACACTTCAATCTGTGATATTATGAGCCCAAGTCAGCAATCTACAGAAGCTGCTATGCTAAAATTAGCCGGTATAGAGCACCAGTGATCTGACTGTATATTCATATAAAAGAATCATATTTACAGTATGTAGTTATAACTGCTGTTATGTGCTGTAATTGATCCTCTGCTGCAAAAACAGCTACAGGTTAGAATTATAGAAGAGCGCAATGATGAGTCAGCATGCACCAGTGGAGCGCTTTAATGTTGGTCAGCTGCTTCTCATGCACTAAAATCTGTTTTCAAAAACATATGAAGTGAGAAATAAGCACAATCAGAATGAGAAGCGTGTTGCGCCAACTGACAGTTTGATCAGAGTTTCAGTGGCCTGGGGTGTTGACTTTTAACTGTTTGCATAAAACGGAGGTTGTTTTGAAAGTCAGCTCACTGCCGCAGATCCAAAATGCAACACATTGGATATCCTCCTAGTTCCACACAGACATCTCAAAATAGCTTACAAATCAAGGTCTATGGGTATGTCCCTGATTTTTATCATTTTTTATTTAAATCCAGTTATTAAAGAACTTCCAAGTGTTTCATATAAATATTCAGAACAAACTAAGCTCAGACACTGAGAATAACTTTCTTGCAGCGTTGCAGAGTTTGCAGCGTTATCAAAAAAGCAAAGGGGGGCTTCTCTGAGGAATCTAAAATAAAAGACACACTTTTTTGTGAAGTACATGATTCCATATGTATTCATTCATAGTTTTGATGCCTTCAGTGAGAATCTACTATGAAAGTAGAGGAAACGCATTGAATGAGAAGGTGTGTCCAAACTTTTGACCTGTACTGTACATTCTATGACAATGTCATGCTAAAAACACATTGCATTGCCACTGTGTTGCAAAATTTGTTTGAATTATTGTGACACCTTTTCAGTACTGTCATGAATTAATTTGGATTTGTTTGCTCTGTTCCCAGATTTAAACAGATATTGATGCCTCTGCACCAGAAATTAAACACAATAAAAACATGAGGAATACTTTTATCCCTCACTTTGCCATCCTGCCAGCAGTGATTTCATGTGTCTTGATAAATGGTCAGTTATATTTGTGCTTAAACTGACAAACAGCAAACATTCTTTTGTGGTTGCCAGTTTTCCAGTGAATGCGATTCACTTTTGGTCTCCAACAATCATTTAGACTTTAGAAGTATGACCTAGGTTTGAACAGACTGGCATTATCCATTGAGGCTTATTAAATACAACTAAAAACGCCCTTTGAAGCTGTGAAATCTGATGCGACACATGATCCCTCATGTTGACTGGATGTGACACCTCTGCATACAGACACATATGAAAGGACCCACGGCACATCACCATCTCAGCAGCCACCATCACTGGCAGAGACTTTCCATTGAGTCATCATGCAGCGTTGCGGCTGCCAAAACTGCCTGACATGCAGCTCCAGCTCCAGCTGCTCTTGTCTTTACTCTGCTTACTCAGAGAAAGTATTATTGTTTTTCAGATGTTTACTCTAAAATTCGACCTTCACAAATGCACCTTAGTGTGACTTGCTGGTCGATTGTGTGATCTATTTCCTGGTTGGTCTGTCAGTAAGCCTTAGTGTCACTTTCTGCACATGTCAGAATGTTCTTTTGTTCATTTCCACAGAGAAACCAGAGGTAATGACAATATTTCCAGTGAATGTATGTGTATCATCTTCAGTGATCACTTGCTGGTATAATGACCACATTACAAGAGATGTCATCGGCTTGGTGGACTTCGAAATAAGGTTGTATCTTATGCAACAAGGTTTTACATTTGGAGAGAGTAGCTGTTATCACAATTTTGCAGTTAGTAAATGGTCACAGTACTCTTTACTGCCCAGCACTGTCTATTACAGGAAACATTGTAAGGTTTTATTTAGACTTTAATAGTTGCTAACCTCCCAAAATGATATCCTTAACTTATTGTTTACTTTTGTACACAATCGCTATATGTGGTCATCTATAACATCTATAATGTCTTTATAACTACCTTTGTACAATAATACAAAGTGAGCTCCAGAAAATGCATTCGATGTAATTAGGATAAACACTGTTACTTGAACAAATTCTATAGCAGCAGCCTTGTAGCAACACTCTAGATTCACTCATGACTCCACACACACACACACACACACACACACACACACACACACACACACAGACACACACACCTCTGTTTTAATTAGTACACAAGTCCAAGTTCTGAGTGGGGAAAAGAGGGTGATTGACAGGTGTGTGTGTGTTTGTGTGTATTTGATTTGTTCTGATGCCAGGATGTGTTTGAGTGTGTTTGTACCCTCTGTGTGTGTGGTCCGCCTGTGTGTGGTTCTCAGCAGGACGCCTGGGGTACCAAGTAAATAAATCCTGCTTAAGAGGCTGGACGACGGGTGGGAGGTCAAGGGGTTGTCAGTAGCACAATAGGGCATCAGTTGTGGGTCTGCTTCTTCGTATTTGTACACACACACACACACATACACTGATTTTTACGGGACTTCCTATGTTTATGAAGCTTGAATTAATAAATCTGATAAACAGAATTATATTATAGCAATAAATCCAGTACAATACACAGGCTAGAGCAGCGGGCTGCCACCCAAGGGACCCCCCAAAGAGCAATTGGGGGGTGGGTGGGTGGGGCCTTGCTTATGGGCACTGTGTGAGGGCAGTACTGATGAAACAATGATGAAGATCTTGGACCATCTAATCCTAAACAAAACATGCAAAAATAAAGTACAATCTTTTGTTTGGTAGAATTAGCTGAACATGTGCTGCATCCGTCCAGGTGACCCACGGGGCCTTTCCAGGTAAACCATGTGCATTAACACCACAGACCAAAGCAGTGATGCAGAATTTCATACTGTGGTGACACACAAGCTGGAGACGGATAATAAACTAATAATTGCACTTTTGATTTGTTCTTCCTCCTATGTCCTTGTCAGTCTCATTTTCTATTAGTTTCGCCCGTTTACCACTCCTCCCTCTCTCTTCCTCTCCCTATGCAAGTCGAAATCAGTGGATTTGAGGGTGTTAAGAGCTGAGGAGTAAAATACCGTCTGGTTCTCTGTAAGCTCCTAAAAGGAGAAAATAATCCAACACAAAGTCTTTTTCTCAACAGCAGCTCTCCTCCCCCCTAATCACCCTATTAGCTGCCTGTACTCCCTTTCCTCCTCTCCTCTCCTGCTTCTCTAAACTGATGATTTGGCGCCTGCCTTCTAATAACTTCTCACATCCACCAAATAATATTGTTAGTCATCGGCAATGGTTGTACATGTTTGGAAACATGACAGGCTTAAATTTCTTTCTGTTTTTAAATCATCCGGCAGCACAGAATGAGAAAGACATTCATTCTGATAGTGGGATGTTTTTGTATTCAATCAGTAATCACAGCTCATGTGTACTGATACACGGCATTTCCATAAATCTGCAGCTTTGCGCTGAATGTGGCAGGTTCATCTCTTACCGCCAGACTCATCTGCAAGACATATAATATCAAGGAACTGAAACATGCAAAACAAATAGAAGCGAACAGAAAGGAAGCCATTTTCATTGTCTATCTTCTGTGGCATTGCTTGGATACTTTTTTTCTTTTCTGTCTGCCGTAAAACTGAATAATAAACTGTTGCTCAGCACAGAGAACAGAAAGTCTCCTCAAACACATTCCTTGCTTATAATCTCTCTCTCTCTTGCTCCGGTGTTCTCTTGCCCATCATCTTCCACTTCCATCCTTCTCCCTCTCTCTCTTTTATATTCATAGGATTTTAAAATGTCTGTAATGGCCCTGGTAGATCAAAACACTCCTTCTGCCACTGTGTGTGTGCGCCCACTCCTCCGCATGTGTGTTTACGTGTGTGTCTGTGTGATTTGCATATTGACGCTATGCTCTGATTGGCAAACTAGCAATGCAGAGCCCAGCGGGGCATTTTATATTAGGAGGCCCACCACACACCCCCGCGCACACATACACATATACCAAGTCAGGAACGGCCACTGGCCTGTATCAGAACCTAATGAATAATACTAAAGAGCGAGCAGCAGGGGCTCTACATGTATTGTGCTATAAAGCCAAGAGCAATAAAGACTTTTATAACCATGTTTTTATGGGCTCCAGACATAAGCTGCTATGGAACAGTCTGATATTTTATTAGCAGTTTGGTTGCGATTTTTTATTGTCCACAATGAAATTGCCTTGTAACTGATCATATTTTACCAGTCAAGATTATCAACTATTTTATTACCCTGAATTGGTAACTGAGAATTAATATTATTATTAAAAGGTAAAAATAAGGTTATTCCAGATTCACTGTTTGGATTCACGCAAGCGAAATAAAAAACCCAACGTGACACTTGGAAAGTTGTCATTGTCTTCATGGCTGGATTCACACACTGAGAAATGTCACCGGAACTCACGTGTCCTTATACTAGGTCATCAAATGCTAGCAGAAGCTATTTAGCATTCTACAGTCATAGGCTCATAACATATTGTTATGTCTTTATTCGATTGCATTTCCTGTTTAACTGTCTCCATTAGATGAGCTGGGAGGGTTATTTATTGTGAACATGGTGGATGACCCTACACAAGTCTCTGAACTGGACCCCATATGATATTTGATTTTTGGTAGTTCCTCCTTGCAGTAGTAGACAAAGAAATACCGCTGTAAACTCTGAAAGTGTGTTCAATAGGTTTTGATGTAAATTACATTGCTGAATGGCATCCTCCTCTAACTGTGAGTCCCCACTCCGCTAAATGTCTCTGCGTGGCCCTGTTCCTTAAATTTCCTGCATTATCACAGAATATGAGATCATATACACAGTTGCTGTGCACTATGTTCACTTTGGGATTACAAAATGTGTTGAAGTGAAGGACCTTAACTGATTGTGAATGTTGAATTAGAATCTCACAAACTCCAGCTATGCAGCAAGGTCTTGACTGAGTAGCCTCATGACACCAGCAGAGGATTTGGACACAGCAGTGTCAAAGCAGGGAATTATTGCTGTGACCTCTGGTCACTGAGGTCTACTGCATTAGGATCCTCTCTTTAAACCCCCAACCACAGGTGAGCCAATGTGCTGTTGTTTAGACATGTTTAAATAAAACAGCATTCATCAGACCAGGCTCCTCAAAATTTTCCAAACCATATGATTCAAAATGGACAGCGGAAATCAATGATGAGGATTGCAGCTAAACTATTTAACAGTGTTCAGTCAATCCACAAAGTAAATAGTTCATCTGGATTAATAACTATAAGCACTGAAAAATTTGGAAGTGTGGGTCTGGTCGGAGGCCATGGGCCACAGATTGAGAAAACCACCTGTAATCAAGTCCAACAGCAACACCTCTGTGTCATCTGGTCATGAACATGTGTGTGCCTGAATGTGTGTGTGTGTGTGTGTGTGTGTGTGTGTGTGTGTGTGTGTGCGCCTGCAGTTAACAAGCACCAGCTGCACTGTCTCTGCCTCTCAGATTGTCACAGTTGTACGGCCAAACATTTATATTTTGAAATGTAAAATAAATTGTTTGCTGCATAGATTTCTAGATATATAGTTTATGTGGGTAGAGTGAAAATGTGACCAGGATGGGATGTTTGTAAAACATGTAACCTGGGTGATCCAAGGAGAATCAGAATCATTCATTTTGTACCCAACAAAATGACGATATGAACGTCATCTGACAGCCATAGTGTTTTTCCATGACAGTTCTTGTAGGTCAGTGGGTTTTTGTCACATACAAGACAGAGAATAGAGAAGGAGCAGGACACTGGATCTGATTCGCTATGGATGTATTCACGCACTGAACATGATCTTTGAGCGCTTAGGCAGTTGAAATGATGGAGAACAATGAAAAAAAGCAGATCAACTGAAATTAGAACATGTTCCGATGATCTGCATTCATCTCCGTCATTCAGTGATGAAATTTCAAAAATGTCACGCTAGCAAAGGGGAGTCAGGTGCATTTAGATATTTTGGTAGACATTTTAGATATTTCGACATTTCTTTTTTTTGCACATGCTTACTTACCATGTCCTCATACCTGTTACTATTGAACATTTTGCATGTTTTCTTTTCTAAAGTTTTGTACTCAGGAATGGGCTTATTTTATGTATATTGTTATTTTTAAGTCATTGGTTTATTCTATAATGTATTGTTATTTTATTTTTATTTTATTTTCATGCTGTAACATGTAAATTACTCCATTGTGGGATGAATAAAGTATAATATAATCTAATCTAATTTCAGCACTTCAGGAAGTGTCGCTGAACGGATCAGTCTGTCCCCACCACGTTTCAAACCAAACTGACGCCCACAGCCAGAAGTATAACACTTATGGTTCAATTCATTATTCAGGAGTAAGGGAGAGTAAGAAGTGTCTTTTAACACTATCTACATCCACAAACTTAAAATGCAGGCAGACTTCACAGACTTGAGGGAGTGTTTGGTGCAGTGGTTTCACACCATGTGGGCCATCATACCCAGTTACTTCAAACTGCACCTTCAGCAGCCACAAAGCTCCAGGAGAAAGCTGTTGTGTCCAAAGAAATGCAACCACAGACAAATAAATCACTCTGGAAAAGATTTTGCCACTCTCAGGTTTAGTTAAGATGGCAATGAGACGGGTAGGCTCCAGAGAGAGGAGAGCAGTCAGGAGAAGGAGGCCATCACAGCTGCTCTCCCAAATGCAGCAATCAGCAGCCACTGAACTCCTGGAGGAAGCTGTCGTGTCTGAACATGCAGCCGCAAATTGAGACATCAAGAAAGGGAATACATCCCCTGATAAAATCAAGGCTTTTTCTTTTGTGTGCAGAGGTGAACGGTGACCCCCAGATTAAGTCTCTTGGGAAAAAAGGACTCACAACTCTTGATGACAACTCCTGCCTCACAAAGAACAACATCAGCAGGAAATGAACTCCAGGAGGAAGCTGTTGTGTCTGAAGAGGTGCAGCTAAAGATGAAGAAATCACTCTGGAGCAGTTTTAGCCACTCTCTGGGATCGATTAACCCAATGAATGAATGAGCTGAACAATGAACAAGGTCACTAAAAGGTCTCTTGAGTGCATAGAAGAGATGAAAATGTGTGATGAGAACGAGCAGAGGAGAGCAGTGAGGACATTGAGGCCATCTACACTGAATTCCCCAATGCAGCTTCAGCAGCCTGTGAACTCCAGGAGGAAGCTGTTTGAGGACAGCGAAATATGAAGAAATCTTCCATTATTTGCTTCTCTCAGAGGTGGCATTGGGATTTTTTTTTTTAATGGATGACATATCATTTTGTATTACTTCACAGACATAGCCGGTTATTGAGTAGGCCCAAGAAAAATCAGAGAAACATTTGTTTTTCTACACTCATGGCATCAACCTGACTCCAACACTGTAAGAGACGTAGGAGTAATGTTTTATCAGGATTTATCTTTTAGCTCTCACAGAACATATTTTTTCAGAGAGAGTTTCAAAAATAGACATATCTTATCTCAACACGACAGAAAAATGGGTTCATTTGTTTCTTTCAGGCTGGATGACTCTACTGCTTACTGTCAGGCTGTCCCAGTAAAACCATTAAACCATTTCAACTCATTCAAAATGCTGCAGCACGCGTTCTTATAGGAACCAGTTGAAAATAATATCATATTTGTACTGGCTGCTTGTAAAACTTTGAATAGAATTCAAAATCGTTCTTCTTACATATAAAGCTCTTATTGGTCAGGGTCTTGTTGTAGATGTATGGTTTATTGGGGTAGAGTGAAAAAATGCTGCTAGGTCGGTCGGTGAAATTTATTGGACTTGTTATGGGTCGATGGGGGACTCCTTGCGCTTGGAGCACACATTTTCACCAAAACTATATTACTTAGATATTACTTGGATTGGATTTTCATTCCAGGGATGACAACAGTGTAGATTTCCTGATTTTTCTTCAGCTCCACTGCTTTTTGAGCTCATTCTGGGGACAAATGATCATTGTGTGACACAATCTCACTTGATCTGATTTGAACAACAAATGTCGAGCTTTAGGATCATTTTTTAGTGGTGAAATCACTTTTCTAGGTGAAAGTATGGCTGAGTTAGCAGGCTGTGAAAATTGTGTTATTTTACTTTCTCTTGCGTCCTCATCCCTGTGGTTCCCTGCTCATTCCTCTGGGGGGATTTTTTGCCACAATTTTCTCTGAAACCGTTATTACATTAATGCTTAGAGTCATAGCATACCAATCCTGATCAATTCACAGGATGACCAGATGCTAAAGGAGATCCACACTAACTGCTAAATAACCAGCAGCTCTCTGGGTGCTGTGGTCATAAGTATGATCTCACTGTGTTCATTGTCCCTCAGGGTAACAGTGAGGCACTTTAGGCTTCGTCAGCAATCTTTCAGCTGATGCTGACGTGGTATTTGCCTTCTTGCTGGATGTACATCACTGTGATACATGACACAACATCACTGAATTGTTATCTAACGGCACATCAGTCACATGTAGTCATTGTCACAGAGCACAGACCTCCAGATGATCTGAACTTGATATGAGCTGTGAAAATATTGAACTTTAAAGCTCACACAGACTGGCCCTGGTCTGCTGCCCTCTCTCCTCTGTAATTTCTCTTATCTTAGCTGTGATGACAACCCAGCTCCAGCCCTGTGATAGGAAACCTCCCCAGTGTGATGTATCCTCCTTTCTTCATCTTACTGCAGCAGCTGAAGGATAGTTTCATACATCACACTCCATTCCTTTCTTTCTAGTGGAGGAATTCATGATAATTTGTCAGCATTATATGTAAATCATCTTCTTCTCTCTACCAAGACAATTAGTTGCTTTATAAAAATTCAAACAAATTGAATGGTGCGAATTGAATGCACCGCCTGCTGCAGAATCACGACTTTCTAGAAAATATGCAGGTGACTGTGAACACACATGTGTGTCATAGATGTGTGTGTGTGTGTGTGTGTGTGTGTGTGTGTGTGTGTGTGTGTCTCGGTTTTGAGTTGACAGGCAGCCCAGGGGGAAAGAGAGGCCTGATGGGTATTATGCAAATGATGCCAGCTGTTTGCTGCATTGGCAGATTCCTCGTAACTCTCTTCTATTTATGCTGGAACTGAGAAAATATGAACATTTTCCGTCATTGACATGATCCCTCACATACTCTTTATTTCCTCAGAGAAGGTGCTTCCACATAGTCAGCTATTTATGCACATTTCTCTTTACATGTATGTTTTGTTGCCAGACACCCATTACAGTAATAAAAGAACAAACAAGGAAAGACATACAAAGTATGAAGTAAATCATTCTGAATCTTTAATTTCATAGTTTGCTGGAAAACACACAAAGAACAGTTCCCAGTGGATGCGTCTTAATTAATTTACCACAGGGGCAGTTGGGAGCCAGCGGAGCATTCTAGCCCCTAACACAGGCCCAAGGATAAATCAAAAGAAGTATTTGCCAAATTCTATTGGTATTCACAGTTCTATTTACCATGTCTATCTAAATCTAAATGCTAAACTAATATCTACTATCTGCTATAATATCTACTATGACTATTATCTAATAGTAACTTATATTTAGAAAGAAATGAAACCCTTCCCATTAGGACTTTACTCTGGCTTTTGAGAAAGCATAGGGATTTAGTTTTATACGAGGAGTCTTTCATCAGCCAATATTTTTAGACTAGACAAAGTTTGTGATTAAGTGTTTTTGCACCAATCAGGCTAATTCACTAGTCAGTGAATTAGCATTTTAGAATTAGTCCCTGTCTAAAATGCTGCATTATAAATATATATTTGACGCTGTTTAATTCATCACAAATTCACAAAGTTCCAAATGTGACAAATCTGAGGGGGAGTTTAACAGTCCTCTGGACAAGACATAATTTTGTTTTTGTCATGACTGCAGAATTAAAAAAAGACCAATAACTGATAGCACAACTCACAACTGGCACTGACCTGAAACCTGTTCAGAGGGAAGATTTGTTTTCATCAGAATGAACAGAAATCAGCACAGATGGTGCACCGGCTACACTGGGATCTATAAATGTCCTGGCTCTGTAAAGCTTACAACTGTTTCCCGTATTCTGGCTCTTTTTTCACTGCATTGTCCACGACGAGCACCAGGTGTCTAAGATGAATTCTGACCACGTATGTCTTTGAAAAATGTGAATTTTATTCGCACTCAACCACAGACTAAAATCTCATCATTGAAACTTCCCAGGGATGTTCCTCTCTGCTGCTTTATGAGATGACTTTCAAGAGGTTACATGCTTTAACACACACACACACACACACACATACACACATACAGACTTATAAGAATTTTTTTCCTTCCATTAAAACAAGTGTCTTATCTGTGTTTTACAAACACATGTGAAAGAACTCAAGTGGTTACAATGGAGTCTTGTAGTTGCAGTTGTAACCACTTGAGACCTGAAAACGATTAAAGAGACTGACACGTGTCAAGCTGAGTAAACTGAAGGAAATAAAAGACCTTTAAAAGCTATCATACAGGTGTTTGATTAGTTTAAAATGCAGTCATTGGTCAAATTAAAATGAAAAGGTGATCGAGCCAATAACAGTATCGACTTCCAAAGGTTGCATGTTTCAGTGCCTGTGTCAGCTGTTAATTCAAGTTGGCTGATAACAACAGCTTCACAACTTCACTTGAAAAAGAATTACAACTTGAGGAGATTTAGCCTGCCATTGAGGTTTTTAAGTGAGTATAGCTTCTTCAATGATAAGAGCACAACAGTGAATCAACAGTAAAGTTGTGGCCCACGAAACAGTAAGCTGGCCCATGATAAAACATTCTGTTAAAGCCGAGGAAAACTGCCAAATCGGGAGATAATTCTCAGCAGACTGATCATTAAAAGTGATCTCTTTCACAGTGCACTCACGTGATCCATAATATGGGACTATTGATCCCTCCTGTCCACTGGCCACTACTAAGTAAAACCTAATACTGTATGTCTACCGGCTCACTACTATTGCGAGATGCTCTTTCTGATTGTGGCAGGAACGTGTGAGTAAAATGACTCTGTAAACATTTGCAAATGAATCATTCATGCAGCAGAAACAGAAACGACAATATTACGTGTCTGCTTTACTGCTCGTAAGCACAAATTTCTAATCAGCCAATAACATGGGAGCAACTCAATACATTTAGGCATGGAGAGACAATCAAGACAATCTGCTGCAGTTCAAACAGAGCATCAGAATGCGGAATAAAGGTGATTTAAGTGACTTTGAGCATTGCATGGTTGTTGGTGCCAGACGGGCTGGTCAGAGAATTTCAGAAACTGCTGATCTACTGGGATTTTCACGCACAACCATCTCTAGAGTTTACAGAGAATGGTCCGAAAAAAAGAAAATATCCAGTGAGCGGCAGTCCTGTGGGCGAAAATGCCTTGTTGATGCCAGGGGTCAGAGGAGAATGGTTGATAGAAAGGCAACAGTAACTCAAATAACCACTCGTTACAACCAAGGTATGCAGAAGAGCATCTCTGAACGCACAACACATTGAACCTTGAGGCAGATGGGCTACAGCAGCAGAAGACTACAGCAGGTGACACCCCTGTCAGCTAAGAACAGGAAACTGAGGCTACAATTCACACAGGCTCACCGAAATTGGACAATAGAAGATTGAAAAAACGTTGCCTGGTCTGATGAGTCTCGATTTCTGCTGCAACATTTGGATGTTAAGGTCAGAATTTGGCGTCAACAACATGAAAGCATGGATCCATCCTGCCTTGTATCAACGGTTCAGGCTGGTGGTGGTGGTGTAATGGTGTGGGGATATTTTCTTGGCACTCTTTGGGCCCCTTAGTACCAACTGAGCATCGTTGCAACACCACAGCCTACCTGAGTATTGTTGCTGACCATGTCCATCCCTTTATGACCACAGTGTACCCAACTTCTGATGGCTACTTCCAGCAGGATAACGCAACATGTCATAAAGCTCTAATCATCTCAGACTGGTTTATTGAACATGACAATGAGTTCACTGTACTCAAATGGCCTCCACAGTCACCAGATCTCAATCCAATTTGGGATGTGGTGGAACGGCAGATTGGCATCATGGATGTGCAGCCGACAAATCCGCATCAACTGCGTGATACTATCATGTCAGTATGGACCAAACTCTCTGAGGAATGTTTCCAGTACCTTGTTGAATCTATGCCTCGAGGATTAAGGCAGTTCTGAAGGCAAAAGTGGGTCCAATCCGATATTAGCAAGGTGTACCTAATAAAGTGGCTGGTGTATTTCTTTGTCTTACATGTTCTTCTATCAGAGGTTGCTTTTACAGTTTCCATCCATCCAACTTTTTCTGCTGCACACCCTCAGTAGGGTCACGGATGGCAGACGGAGCTGATCCCAGCTGATGGATCTTTTGGACAACATGCATGATTTTTCTGAAATGTTTGTTATGGCAACAATTGCTGTAGGGTTTCGAACTCCTCCTCCCAGAGGTTCCATGGCCCTCCAATCTCAGGTTTCTCTTGTTTCTGGACCTGCCAATCCTAATTTCATTGTCTGCACACACCTATTGCTGCTGTATGCGCCCAAGGGAGAGGGATGCCTTTCCGTGGTTCTCCCTGATGTGTCTGACTTGTTCCCGTTAAAATTTTATTGGATGAAATACTTGTAGATTCAAAATTCCAACCACACCTTTTCACATTTAAACATTTTTTTCACATTTATTACACTTTTTTTTTTTGATAAATCCAAGTCAATGTTGTTTTGTATGTTTCCATATCTAGTTCCTTGTCAGTGACTAGAGAAACCTATTCATGAATGCATATAGTTATAATAAGGAAAACATAATAATAAGAAAAATGAATAAAAATAAATAAATTCAATTTAAAGAGAGAGAGAGAGAGAGATGGAGAGAGTTGTGGTTACTCTGGTTAATCTGGTTACTTCTTCCTCACCCTGATGGAGCGTTTAGGACAGAGGGACTGTGCAGACTGTAAAGTCCATCAAGACAATTGTCATTGTGATAATGGACTATACAAATGAAATGAATTGAAATTGGGGGATTCAAAGATACATAACAGGCAGGTGAAGAAAAAGGAATGTTCACTGCAAATTTTAGAGACGGTGAAGTCAGAGAACAAACATCATCACTGGGTGACTTGTGTTTTAGAGGCATACTGTACGTTGTGTGTTACACCATATGTGTGCCATATTCTATGGTTACATCTCTCCTCTCCCACAAATTGTGTATATTTGAATCATTGTGTAACACAATGATTCAAATATAAGTGCACACCAGGGAAGCATTATAACACCGCTGTGAGCATTTGTCCACTGAATGATTTTCTAAGCAGAGATGGAGCATTTTAGATTTATGTCCATTTCTTTAGTAATAGAAGCAATAACATTAAAAATGCATTAGGCATAACCAAATATTACAGGCTCCTATGATTTGCAGTAGTTTTAAGCCGAGTTTGCATCATCACCCTTCCTCCTCGACTTCAAACTTCAAACCGTGCAGTATATAAGTGCCGGTGCAGGAACAGAAAGCTTATGCTGAAAGACATCAGAATAAGCGAAGATGATGGAGGTTCTTCTGAGCCATTAGTAAAACATTGTCAGCTTTCTTTGTCTATGGCCACGTTCTCTTTGAGCAGGTCAGTGTTGTATAAAGGCTTGAGTCATGAATGCATGTTTGCTCAGAGAACAGAATTGATTTAGTTGGTGGTACCCTTATGATGATTACTGACTGGAGGTCTTAGTCTACTCTGGTTCTTATTTACCGCTACATTAGAAGCCAAGCGCTGGATGCACCTCCACACACGCCTAACGGAGACGCCACAGCAGAGCGCCAAATCAGTGTGAAATTACATCAGTTCTATACTTTGAACTGCATGTAAATGAAACATGTCACAGTGATGTATGTTTGCCTTCTGGCGGGCTCTTTCACTAAGTCACTAAAAGCAAAGCAACTGTTTGACCGCATGTGCAGTGTTTTAAAAAAGAAAGATGATGAAGATGATGTATTTCTTTTTCCTATGTGGAATCCTAATTCATTGACCTTGCTGAATTGTGACATTCAGGTCACGGGTTTGCTCTTCACAACAGGATTTCTTTTAGTGTATTATTACTCCCACATTGAGAAAGTACAGCATTTTCATTGACCTTAACTGAGGTTTATTTAATCCATCCTAATAAACACATTCCCTCTCCATCACTCCATTGCAACTGTACATGTTTAAAATTTGGCTGTGGCTCCAAAATGATGGGCCTACAGCAAAGATTGTCCACGACATATAACTGACACCCACAAAAATTGAGGCTGACCGTCTGCTTCTACGACCCACATCTAATGATAAACAACAGGAATACAGCATGACATGATGCACTGATCAGCGTGACATTGGCGATACTGCAAAGGTGTCATTCTCTGTTATGTTTTTTTTTTTCAAATCACTGCAGCTGTGCATATACATGACGTACAAAATGTCAATGTTCATATTGATTTGTGTTGTAAAAAATCATTCATTAAAATTATTCACATACAAAATCAGGACCAAGACCAGGAGGGTTGAGTAGGTGAACTGTACAGTGTGGCTATCTTATAGCAGTCTATCCGATCCAAGTCATAACATGGCTCTTGTCATAAAGATTTCTGAAATCTCACAGTGTGTGGTTCTTAGCCTCCCACTGTGCCTGGCTGTTTCATGTGGAATCCTGTTTACATTTCGTCTTGTCTTATTTTGAAATGTACCACCCTCCTGTGTCTCATTTCGTTTGACTCACTGTGATTGTTTTGTTTTCAGTTGTCTTGTTCGTCCTCTTGTCCTCCCTTTTTGTTTCTTATCCAATCAGTTTTGTGCCAGTCTTGACACCTAATTCTGTGTTTTGTGTTTCGGTCAGATTCCTTCGTCATCTTTTTATGCGAATCCTCTGTGCTGTTCAAATAAATATTTCCCACTAGAGTCCCGGTCTGACTGCTGCCATGTCTTCTGAATGTGAGTCCACCTGCCTCCGCAAATCCCTGACAAAATGATGACTGACTCACTTTGAGAGCTGACCACAACAAATGTTTCGGTGTGTGTTCCCAGAAGTAGATTTAAAACGACTCTAACTGTGAGGAAAAGATCAATACTGTTATCACTGCTCTCACACTCACAAACACACACTTGGGAATAAAGAGCTCTAATCAATAATTCTATAGTGCTAACAGAAAGCTTCCATAGCAGTTTAAAGGCTTACTGCTCGCTCTCCATCCACACACACACACACACACTGACAAAATGAACTCTCAGTGACAGAGCTGTGAGCAAAATATTGAGCATTTCCTACACATTCATGGCACCTGAACTAATTAGAAAAACGTTACGTGGAAAATCGATCATGTCGATTTACTCTTTGGAGGGTTTGCATTCATGAGGCACATGAGGACATATAATACTACTGTGTTGCATAACTTGTATATAGGTCCACTTATCTGAGGGGCATTTAATATTCTTTAATATTCAATTGAGCAGCAATATCTACTGCCGACTACACCAAATCAAGCCAAGTTTCACACACTGTTTTGTGGACGACACAATTTCAGTCTTGAGACGTGATTAAGAACCTGAGGAACAACAAACAGACATATAAGGAAACAAAATCAATGAATTCTGATTGTTCCTCAAAGCGCCCACTCTGATGGATATGTGTAAACATGGTGAAGAGGAGGAGAAATGTTGTTGCCACATGCTTTACCTCCGGCTCTCTCTGAAGGACAGACAGCTCATACTTTGTGACATGCAGGAAGGGCACCATCTTTTTTTCCATGTCGGTACATGAGCCAGCTGCAGCTCACATAGCTCTTTTCTAGATGACAATTTTTTTATGGCATACGAACCTCTGCAGGGTCGCCAACAAAGAAGAACCACAAAGTTATGTTGCTGTAAGTGTTTAATCTGGCACAGTGCCCATTGTGTGAGGCAGTGGGACAAAGATCCTGGTCTGGGCATTAGCTGATGTCAGGTCAAACATCTGATCTGATCTGATCTGATCTATAGAATTCTGTAACTCATCTAACCTACACAGCATTTACAAAGTCCATCCTTCCCCTTTTCACTCACATCCGTCACAGTACATGTCCTCTTTATATTTTCCTTCTAACAAAATCTGAGTGAAAAGAATGAAAAAAGGCAGGCAGGCAAGAGTGGATCATCTGTGGATGTGTGGGTGAAACAAAGTAAATGAAACCTCTTGTGGTTATGGATGTTCTTGCTCTCATTCACCCCCTCTAGAAGAAAGTGCTGAAAGTAAAGTATATATATATAATTCCTGCGCCAGCTTACTTCCTTTCCTTCACTGCCATATGCTCAAAGCTCCTTCTTGGGCTCATTTAGACACACACACGCACACACACACACACACACACACACACACACCAGCTCTATCAAAGCAAGGGAACAGCTGGCATGCTCGATATGGATGACTGCTCTCCTGTCAACTAGTTTCACACAGTACACACAAACACACACACACCATCAAGCCTGGTGTTTCTAGCTGTTTTGAAAAAGCGAGTGAGACAGAGATAAAGACGGAGAAAGCAGGTCAGAGAGATAAATAAGTGACTCACAGGAAGTGAGTGGGAGACTTTAGTGGGGGTTTGCTATTGTCTGATTTATTTGACTGTTACAATTACTATATCTCTGTATTCTGTACTCCGTATTCAACATGTAAAACTCCATTAGTATTACAAGTATTCATACTCATGACAGCTGCACTGCTCAGGAAATAGTAGGGGGAACTAGAGTTGGAGACAAATTTTCATCATACAGGCATCATACTTTCAGTCATAGTTAATGTACATTTATAGATATTTTTTTCAGCTCGTCTCTTTTGGGGACAAATGTACCGTGTCACCACACTGACAATTGAATAGTATTGACACAACACCATCTGAGCTGACAAGCTGTTTCTATGTAACTAATCAGCTATTTAGCCCAGCTGGGGGTTCTGCTGCATTCACAAATAAAACCACCATACACATGGTGACATCACTTATTGTACCAATTGATAATTGCTGGCTTAGGTCTACTTGATTATTTTTTTGATGAGTAAAAAGGTGGATGGGAAGGGGGGTTTGGAGTACCTCAAGAGGTTCCCCAGAAGAAGCACACATTCATGTGATTCACACACTGTCGTCACTGGTCGAGCAATCATCCCATTTCACAGCAGTGTGACAACACCATCCAGCTGTCAGTCACAACAACACATCATCTTCTAGCATTTAAGAATTAGCATTAAAATTTTTGTTGTCTTACCTCCCCCGTGTGTCCCAGACCTCAGCTTAGGCAGTTTATTTCTTCACATTTCCAGAGTTCCCTCCGTAAGCCTGACTGTTGTTGAATCCCTCGGTGGCCACTAGAGGGTGTTTTTAGCTGGGGAGAGTCAACGGGTGTCTGGTCCTGACCGTCCATTGGGCGAAACATACGCAGTAGGCTTCTGCTGCACTGCAATGGGCTTCCCTGATAGGCTACCAGGGGGGAAAGTTGCTGTGGGAGTGGTTAGACCAGGTGTGGGAGTCATCAAAACGGATGTAGAAGGCAGTGGGGATGTTGACAGGTGAGAACTTGTTTTCATTGTCAAACGGGGAAGATTTTAAAATTTCCACCATTTTCAGCATTAGTGGAAGACTTACAATGGCCCACCTTCTATAGCAGAGGATCTAAAAACTGGCACCATCTGTGAATGAGAGGATAAGACACAAAAAAATAAAATGTGAGGGATCCCTCTACAAATGATAACCAAAAATCTGTTATTGCTGAATATTACATGGTGTTGTTACAGTCCAATGAGAGAATTAATGTCCATATCCCAGCTGGATAAAGCCAAACACAATCAAAGCCAATGACATGTTGGTGAAATCATCTGAGAGAAAGTTACTTGCAGCTGCACATCAATATTCAACTACAATCAGTGTGTGTTCATGCAAAAACCTTTCATTTTGACTGTTGTCAAATGACAACTGTATATCACCCACATCCTAGAATGTCAATAACCTTTGTATGCTAAAACTAACCTTGTGTAACATTTTTTCTTCACTTGCTTGAAGTAAAAGGAGAAAATCATTGTTATCAATCTGCAGTTTATCAGTTTACCTTAGCTTGTCATACAAACGCTGTATGAAATAACTAGTGTTGGCCCTAAATAGTGTGAAAATATTTATTCGTAACATTTAGCTGTGATGTTCACAGTTTTTAACACACAGCCAAATGAGTTTCCACATGTCAAGGCTTTATGCTAAGCTAAGCTAATCCAATGTTTTTCACTCGAAACAACAAGGGGATTGAACTTCTCATCTCCAATACAACACAACAACATGATACAACAATATGATACAATACCATATGATATAACATGATATACTTTTTACTGTCCCTGGAAAGATTTGTCTTGGACTCACAATCTGCTTTTCCTGTACACAGTTCAAGCATGGCCAACGCAGTTGGATTCCAGGCCGGTGCATTTCCATTACAATTAGGTACGTCCTCATTGTGAGTGCAGACTTCACAGCGCCAGCTGCGTGACAACGTTTTTAGTTCAACACATATAGTTTTAGTTCACACAAAAATGTGAACTATGTTGACATGGAGGAGATTGTGAACTTGCGACGAGAGAGATGGAGAAAGATACCATTGCAGAAACCAAAACTCCGCTCCGCACTGCAGTGAAACTGACGGTATAGATTCTTGTGTTGAAGGTAACACTTGGGATAGGCCTCTATCTATAGTGACCAATTAGAGGCCGACACTCTGCTAAGTCACATGTTTAGTACCGGCTTAGCTTGCTTGGAACCTCATTGAAGGAGGCGCTACAAAAAATGTACCAGATACTGTCGCCTGTAGAACCCAAAAAAAAGCAGTGTTGAGCCATGCTGGAAAAGCATCATAAATGCCAATAAGTTACAGCAAAACAAACGCAGAAAAACAAAACAAGTATGTCAGTCAAACAACACATACTGCACATACTGCATCCACTGATCTGTTACACACGACACATAACACAACCTACATGCACCCCCATAAAACAAATAAAACACCATGGAACATTTGCAGTATCAAGCAATATCTACAGGGGGATAAAAGTTAATGAACATATTTTAAGACTTAGGAATTAAGAATTATGTACAAGACAAACCTGGGAGAGGAATGGTTTTGGAGGCCTGGGAAGAATGTTTTCTCCCAGACAAGGTGGAGGAAGAAGAAGAAGAAGATGATGAAGAAGAAGGACTTGAATCTCCTTTTAGACCTAGTTCATCTTTCAGCGAGCTGAACAGCTCTTCATGTCTTTGCTGTTCATCAAATAAGGACATTTTTCCTCTTCCACTTGTGGCTCCCGTGGTCTGCCCTGGTCCTTGTCCTACCCCTAGAACAAGGCCTGTCCCCTGCGGACAGTGTCCGTAGCCTCCCCGTGTCCATTCCATCGAACTTCGGGTCTTTTTTTGAATTCTGAGGTGCCACTGATTGTGTTGCTTGATGATGATGATGGATGATGCTGTTGTTGAAGCAGGAGGTTGCATGGTAGATGAAATCAATGAGGATGCACTTCCCATCCTTTTCTCCCCCACCCACCATTCGTCCCTTCCCCCTCTCCTCCCGTTTCCTCCTCTGAGGGTGTCATTAAAAAGCTGGGGCTCCATGGTGGATCTCTCCAGAGCTGAAGTGGCTGGGGTTTGCATGGTGTTGTTTGCACTGCTGCCTTTGGGGAATTCCTACTAAGTGGCTCTGGTTTTGAATGGCTGGTTAACAGGTCCTTCATTTCTTCGTAGGAGCCTAATGTGTTCTGGACACGATTCGCCAGCGCATCACCTTTATTCGTCTGAAAGGCAAAAGAAAGAGGACAGGAAGTAGAAAAGGCGAGAGAGAGGAATATCATTTGAGTTGTCCATTCCTCTACATTTGATTAAGATCTCTCCTTACTCTTCTGGAGAGAAAACAAGAAGAAGAACTAGGGATAGAATGATTAATTAAAACACTTGCCACCCATGAGAGGGGTCCAGTCCAAACTGAAGCCATAAAACTAATGGGGCAGGAATCATTATTAGCCTGACCCCCAGCTTCTCAAGCAATCATCTCTTGGAGGACAGTCCAGCTCATACTGATCTATGGCGGTGTAGCACTTTCCGCTGATATGTGGTAATGCTGAGATCTTCCTCGGAATAGCTGAAAAGTCCCCTCTGGTCATTGATAGATTGTTTCTTCATCATGTCTGAAAGAACAGGTGCAATCAGCAGCTTTCTATCTGGCCCTTTTAGAAAAACATGGATGAGCAAAGCAGTATTAGAAATAGTCATGGGAGTAGTAGCAGCAGCAGCAGCAATAGTGTCTCCATCCTTCTGATATTCTTGTGATGCAAATATTACTGAATTAGGCAGAATTATAGATTGATCATTGAATAGAGGACCTGTCACAAGTGATGCAAAAACAAACTATGATCAAACATTGATTTTCTTTGGTTTGGTCAGTACATCATGAACCATTCAGAATTCACACAGTGGTGAAAGCTAAAGTAAAAAAAGAGTGAATAAGTTTTCAAGGCAGAAAGACATGCTGCATTTAAAGAGGCTCACAAATCAATGATATATAATATAGTGATATATAATGATATATCACTTTTAAGTTACAATGAGTATGGTAATTTAATTTTAAAATTGTTTTGTTAATTTTTCTGATTGACTCCATGTTTGTTTGCGGGTGTGATTTTGCTTTTCCTGCACAAACAGCATCAGTCAATAATGAAACAATAAACAATAACAGGTAATGATCCATGCTGACATCTCATTGCTGATCACAGTATTTTGTGTGTGTAGTGGGTGGGGGGTTTGGATGGCGATATGAGACCAATCAAAATAAATGTTCCTATACTGTGACTCGTTTGACATCTTTTATAAAAAAAAAAGTTGAAAAATTAGTTGAAAAAGTTGTTAGTTAATGAATCAAATCCAATTTTGTTGGATTCTTGGATATCTTAATATATTATCTATCAATATCTAACTCATCTAAACCCTGCAAAGCATTCCCAAAGTCCATCCTTCCACTTTTTTGCCTCACATCCCTCACAGTCCATCTCAAATTTATATTTTCCTTCTAACAACCTCGAATAATTATCAAGAATTTCAACTCTATTTCATGAAAAAAGAAAAGAAGGGTAAAACATCTTCATATTCTTCCACTTGTTCCGGTTACGGGTCGCGGTTGTGCTGGTGGTCAATCCCAGCTGTCAACGGGAGAACGGCAACCTGGATGAGTCGCAAGCTACATCTGACAACATCTGACAATATCTGACAATATCTGGACAATATCTGACAATATCTGACGTCATTTCTGAATGGAAAAAAATACCTAGATATCTCTGCAATCATTATAAGTCATAAGGGGATTCCAGGTAATACAAGTCCTGGGTTGATGATGTAATTCACACAATCAAATATACAGTATATGGTTGGAGGAACAATTCATCGCTCCTCCTCTCCATGGTCGTCCTTTTTTACACTCTGCCAATACAGGAAATCCATGAAAATATAAAATAAAATCGAACCAGGCCCTCGCTTTCAAAAGAACTGGAGAAAATTGCATTCAAATAATCTTAAACAGATGCAATTTCTCACACACACACCACACACACACACACTACAAACCATGGTGAGCCAAAGTTAACTGTGAATAAATTAGCCCCGCTCTTCTTCTCTATCTCCAGCTCATGAATAAAAGATCTGGTGGCTGAAGAGGAACAGAAAACACATTTACACAGAGACAAAATGGAAAACAGAGAAGGAGAGGATGAATACCTGTATGTGTGTGTGTGTGTGTTTGTGAGCGTCAGTGTGTGTGAATAGATCACCCCAAGTAGCTGCTAACAGCATAACGTTCTTTAACAGGATTAGAAAAGGGATTAGCTAATAGCTGACAGAGAGAATGAACGCTGGAATGGAGAAAAGAAAGAGTGAGAGCGAGTGACAGACAACCAAGTACGAAAAAGAGACAGGAGCAGACAGAAATAAATATTTTGGTGAAATAAAGTACAACGTTATAAAGTTGAAAATTGTCGGGGCTGAAACATACAGATCTGTAAAGGAGCAGGTCAGGAAGTGTTAGGACATTAGTGCATGGAGGCCTCCTACATTGTACCGGTATGCGAAGTTGGAAAGCAACACCCTCAGGAAATCTTCAGTGTGGCCAATAAATCAGCAAAAGGAAGTGGTAAACGTATGCCGTTCATCAAGTTAAGCATCAGTGAGAGATAAACCTGCAACGTCTACGCAGGAGAAAAAATTGTTGGAAGGAGGTGGGGATCCAAAACAAAGCAGATGTCCCTTGAGGAATGGCTTCAGGGACCATCACCAGTTTAGTTCCCATTCTATTCATTTAGCTGGCAGTTTAGAAATTCAAAATGTGAAAACTGGTTTAGATGTAATATATATTATTAGTAATATATATTTAATATATACATTTTTTACATCACCACAATTTTACTGTGGGACCGCACCATTACTACCTCTGCTGTTGTCTCAGAGCAAGTACCCATTACTCTCAATGCCACAGGCACAGAACAGGAGTGTATAACGGAATTATATAATATTTCTGGATTGAAAAACATAAAAAAAACATCGGTAAAACATAAATGTAGCAATTTTCTTTGAAAGCAGTGGAAGAAACATTTATTGTTTTTGTATTGATGCAAGAATGTAACAGTTCATGAACTCAATACTGTTGTCTCTGAGCAACTGTCAGATCAGCAACAGAGTTTTCAAATTCTTTATGGAGCGATTTGCTGGGCTAATGATGATAAACAAGATACAGCATGTCTTCCAAATATCCTTCAATCTCTCACAGATAGATTGGTTTGCAAATCTAAAACGTCAACAACAAACCAACCTGTTTTTAATTTCACAAATACAAAACAATTCTGCTACTACCCGTTTCAGAAAGAACTCCTGAGCTGAAGCCTCTATGTGACACCTGTAATCTGCCTTGTTGCTGACTCCCCATTCTGATGAGACACGTAATACAACAAAAAAAAGCTCAGAAATGGGCAAAGAATGTTCATACGTACAGTTTTAAAAACCCGTTCATTAAAATAGAAGCAGATTTCTGAGCTACTGTCCCTTTCCGCAGCTGTAACCACAGTCTTCCTCGGTCTGCTCTCACACACATTCACACACACACCCTGACCTCACCTCGGCCCAGTTAATGAGCTGAAAACAATTAGTTAGAGTATGGAGCCTTTCACGATTAGATTCATTATCAGCGCAGCCTCTCTTGTGCTGCCCTCACCCCCTGAACCCCGAGCAGTGTCTCGGTGTGAAGCCCTTGTGTCCTTTGTGGTCAAGGACCAGCTGCATTAAACACTTTCTGTCAAGATTGTAAGCCAGGACTGTCTCAAGGTCGATACACTTGGCAGCATATGCAGGTGTTGAAGTGCTTTGAAGTAACAAATGAGAGTTAACAAACCAAAATCAGTTTTTATACACAGGGGCAAGAGAGTAGTCGCGGACTTCATGCATGAAATAGATCCCTACAGAACAGCAGTGGAGTGTTATCACACACACAACGCACCAAAAACCTTGGAGTTTATTTCAATATTGGCCTTGGGGAAGACATGACTATAAGACATTAATAATCTAGTGTTTACATTATCTAACATTATTGATTTTTATCACACACTAAATTATGAATTAATAAATGAAAAAACTACATCCCGATACACCAGGATTGCTGGTATTTTAAGATCTGTGTTTTAATGAAGAATGACCCCTTTAACGCAGATTAAAATAATAAAATCATTCTTTTTCTCAGGATTCTCTCTGTGTTCTCCAGGTACTCTAGCTTCCTCCAAAAAGTCCAGAGTTCGATTCCTGGCCTGGGAGACTTTCTGTGTGTGTGTGTGTGTGTGTGTGTGTGTGTGTGTGTGTGTGTGTGTGTGTGTGTGTGTGTGTGTGTGTGTGTGTGTGTGTGTATAAAATAATGTGTGAATCATTAATTATATTATTGAAAAAATACGTTCAATTATGAGAAAATCACAAATCAACACTTTGTCATTCTGACAAAATGAGCCTAAACTTTTCCACTGGTAGTGTATATAATCTAAAACAAACAAACAAACAAACAAACAAATAAATAGAGTTTTCAGAGTTTTAAAAAAGGGTTACGTTTAGGGATAGAGTTTTGCATTTTATGCAGACTGTCAGCATGATTACCTTAAAAAAACATAAATTTAAGTCATGCTATTTGATGATGACTCAACTGTGACACAAGCTTGGCGTTATTTATATACCTGCTAGAGAACACCTAATGGGTCACTTTCTGCTGCATCTCTGGGTTTGTTTTCTGTCGGAGGACGAGACGAACCCTCACTGAAAAAATCTAGTGAGCTAGTATATACTAAAATCTTAGAAGGTATTAAGTGTTCAAATGTGTGTGAGTACAGTTGCATGTGCACGTGGCTTGTGAGCCGAGAGAAGGGCTTCCTGTTTTTCCACATCGTCTGCAGACTCATTAGAAACAGTTTTGACATTTAGAAAACAGCTCCAGGTGTGAGTGTAAGTATATATAATTTCCTGCTTTAAACGTTCTTCACAGACAGAATAATATACTTGGGCTATATGTGATATTCATCATTTGCCATTTACACAGTAATTTTGAGGTGAATTACTTTGTAAGGTTCTCCAAACAAGTTGAATCCTGCTGAGAACAGATCTTCATCCTGCTGGACCTCCTGGTTCCTCCTCTCCCACTCTCTCCTCTTCAGGACACTGCGGTCTGACTCCAGATGACTTAAAGAACACAGAAAAAAAAGCCTTGTGAGTATCATCCACTGAGCGCAGTCAGTGTACATCTGTATACACTGTAATACAATTGTGCTTAGTATTAGTATTGACTGTTTTATGCATAACATGGATCTGCAAAGAGCGCTGGATTAAATTATTATCCTGCACTGGGATTTAGAATGAAGAAATGCATTTCTTAAAGACATGACAGGGACAGAAAGAAACACAGTTTTGCCAAATTGAATCTGATTAATGTGGCTGAAGGTTACAAATAATATTTAGTCATATGTCTGTAGAAGCTGCACCCCACTGACCCATTCAGCCGGTCCGTTCCAGTTCCTGAGCTGACTTCCAACACTGGCCGTCTGTCATATAGTGAAAATGATATTCTAGTAGCTAACTGTCCCTATTTAACACAGAATCACAGATGTGCTGTGTGTGTATAAGCTGACAGGTTCAAGTGATACAGAGAATACTTTCTGCTCTTTACAAAAGTGGCAGTTGAGAGTATTTTCTGTATTTCTCAGTTTTGCCATGACTGCTTGACCTCCATAAATTATCCTATTCCATGCTGCTCTGACCCATATGTCATTCAGAACTAAACCAGTAAAGTTCTGCGTTGTTTATTAATTCCTTGGGCAACTTGGAGTTCGTAGAAGGAATCCCACATCAGTGTCATGAAACACATCACACTGTAAAGTCTGTCTGCTCGACAGATCCCTGCTCATTTCTTTGACAGCTCCCAGTCTGGACTTAGAAAAGTCTTTTTACTGAAATGTCACTTACTGTTATTCTCTTTGCTGATGTAATGACAGAATTTCTCTGACAGGATTAATAAAAGCCAAGTCAGATTTTATTTGTATGGCACCAATTCACAACAACTGTTATCTCATGACGCTCAGCAAAACTGATTATACTAAAAGCAACCCAAACATTCCCATGAACAGCTCTTAGCGATGGAGGCAAGAAAAAAACGTCCTTCAACAGGCTCAGAAACCTTGGGCAGATCCAAAGCCTTCTGCCTCGACAGGGACAGGACAAGTAGAGAGACGATATATCATCTGTGTATCTCTATATCTATACCCACAACTGCACAGTCCTGCCCTCAGTTGAAATACTCCATAATGATCAATCAGCTGGTGTCTCACCTGCCTGCCTTTATCTGCCTGATAAAGTTTGACAGTTTGTATGAATTTTTGAAATGTTCTTAACCCCAAAAAAACAACTGCCAATTGTCTCAGGAAACGGGGCTTGAGAGCAAAGAGACTGAAAAAGCAGGGATTTTCACTGCCTCCATTAAACAATAAAGGAGATGAGGGAAGTTAAATGTTGAAGAGTTGTTGCTAAGTCGAGTAATTCTCTCTAAATATGTAGCATTCTGTAGCCTAGTATAAAAGCAGCTAGTTATATAAAGAACAACTCGGGCAAACAATCAAGCAGTTGGAACTGAAATACGTCAACTAAGACTAAGAGAAAGTTCAACAAGATATAATACATTATTTTATTACAATAATAGCCAGCACTCCCACAGGCAACACTTTTGTTTTTTTTCTATTTATAGCAGGGTTAATATGATAGAGCATATGCCATTAGCTGGGTACTTTCATTCATGAGTGCCAATTATTTTTAACGTAGGTGGGCTCAGTGGGACTTGAACGCCTACTCCAGGAAGTGCTTACAAACACTCCTGTACCCAGTGAACTACAACAGACTGCAAGTGCAGATGCATTTATGGCTTGTCACAATGTCGCTGGATGGATATCAATAGAACATGCTTTAAATGTTTCCAACGTCGCTGCTCTCCTGCTATGATTTCTCTGCTTAAAAATGAAGGATTGCTTGAGATGATTCATGATTAGACAGATGTGCACTGACAGTAAACCTTCACAAGAGTGGCTGGAAACAAATACTGATAAAGCCTGATATGCTGAGAATAGAGAAGGTGGGGGAATCTTTAGGGTTTAGGTTGTATGATGGCATGTATTTTCAGTGAAAAAGACACAAAAAAAAAAACGACATGAATCTCAGAAGCACCAATTAATGTGTGAGCAAATGTGTGTGAGCAGGAATGCTGCGCGAGTATGTGGCCTGCTGACCCAGGAAAGGGCATCCTGTTTTTACCACATCCGCTGCAGGACACATTGACAGGCTGGCTAATTAGTGATCAACACAATTAAAAGAGACTCTCTTCTCTTTTTCTCTTGCAGGCCTCACCTTCAACATTTAATCTACGATGTGAGTGGGCGGGAGTAGGAGCAAAGACGCAATGAGAGGAAAAAAAAGACCCAGATTCAGGGCAACAGACACTTTCTTAAAAAGGAAAGTAAAATAACACAATGATGAAAGACAGGGGTAGAAGGTAGAATGAGAAGAAGGGAGGAGGAAAAAACAAGAGAGAGCAGTGGGAATTCCTGGCACACAATGATTGACACATTAGAGGTGTGTGTGTGTGTGTGTGTGTGTGTGTGTGTGTGTGTGTGTGTGTGTGTGTGTGTGTGTGTGTGTGTGTGTGTGTGTGTGTGTGTGTGTGCGTGCGTGCGTGCATGTTTGGGGGAGATATGATCGCGAAAGAGCTGCTGGTTGACGTGTACATTGTCTGTCAGAGCAGAAGGATAACTGACATAGCTGTCACGAGCAGACACACACACACACACACACAACACACATACACACACACACACACACACACACACACACACACAACAGACTGCTGTCCCCCCTGCCACAGATCACTGTCTATGTCTCCGTCCTGTCACATACTAGACATTCACTCAGAGGGAATCAGGTCAGATGAGGTAATTAACACTTGCAGGTTTCATCTCCCAGCAGGGGCTGGAGCACAATGCACCTCCACCTGTCACACACAAATTAGCCATTATCTTTATTTCAGCAAGACCTTCAACCCAAATGACCGCATAGGTCAGTTGTTTATATCCTGATGTGACAACCAACACAATGTGTCTGATAAGGTTGGGCCATGGACTGTACATAAGACTTGCACAAGGCAACTATGATGGACAAACACTGACAAATTGGCTCTTTGCAACCAGAGGTGACCATATTTCCCAAAGGTGTGAGAGACACTGACACTCTGCCTTGGTAGTCACTTGTCAAACACCTGCCAGCCCTGGAGGAAGGATACCCTGTCATTTTTCTCTAAATGGGATCATAATTTGTTTTTAAAAATGTAACATGGAAAATGTGAACTCAGGTAATAGTAATAATAACAGAAATGGGATCATTTTCTCATAGCTCACATCCTAAACGTCCTTTTGCAATTTGAACACGGATGGCACACGTGTTTTGGTTTTCACTTTACTCGAAGGTTTACTCCTAAGTCGAGTCACAACCATGCTGCTCTCATTCCATTTCTGACTTGACAGTGACAAGTACGGCCTGTCCCATTCCCTGGTTATAATAATATAATATAATAATATAGTAATATATATAATATAATAATATAATCCAGCTGGTTACCAGGACATCTTGCACAACAATGTCGAAGCTGCTACAATCTACACAGCCGATGCCAAGAAGTGTGTATTGTGGGACCTGATGACATGGAAATGAAAAAATGCCGTCCTGGGATGAAAGAGGTGAGTCAAACTGAGCTGAGCAGACATGGTTTAACCAAAACACACACGGTTATGGTTGGAAAATCATTGTGGCTTGGATTAACTTTTCTATTCCCTCATGGTTAGGTGGTGGATGTTTTCATCATGGTTACAAAAAATAACCTGCAGTTGGACGTGTAAAAATGTGCACATGGAGACAGTGGTGCTGCGTTTAACTGATCCATCCACCCAGAAACAGTCCCCATCTCAGTCTCACCATTTGTCATGTAGACTTTTGAAATGGGGTTGTGGTTGATCAGTCCAGTCAATGTTTTTCAACAAGAGCTGTGTTCCAGGGTGGTTACCTCACAACGAGGGTTTTTAATGAACTTGTACACCACACCCCTATGCCAAAGGACTGATGTGCAACCTCTCCAGAAATGAAACTACAGGTGCATCTCAAAAAATTAGACTATCATGGAAAACTTCAGTAGTTTTGATCAAGAATGTTTTTGTTTTAATTTTGATAATTGAAGCAAACAAATCTGTATTTCAAAAGTTATAATATTGTGTGTCTCACACAGTACTAAGTATGGGGTCACTTAGAAATCTCCCTCTTTTTAAAAGAAAGGCTTTTTTTTTTTTTTTTCAATGACGACAACGTTCAATGAATCAGACTTGTCTAGACATGTGGTAAATGACTATTCAAAGCTGTGAACATCTGATTTTAATGGAATATCTACCTACACCTACAGAGGCCTTTTTCCATCAACCATCACTACCTGTGTGCTAATGCTACATTTTGTTAGCTAATCATGTTAAAAGGTAAATGGGTGGTTAGAAAACCTTTACGCAATTATGTTTTGCACACATGAAAAACTGTTGTTTAGAGAAGCTACAAAACTGGGATTGTCCTGGATGACCCCAAACTTTTGAACGGTAGTGTAGATGTTGTATGTACAGGCAATGACAATACTACATGGTAATGATAAAATTACCACACAATAAACATATGGCCAGTATAAAAACAAACATGATAGTCCACCAGTGTTGATCACCACTTTAGTGGCAAATAAGTGTTGATTTGATTCATTTATTTAATCACCCCTATCAGAAATGCATACCCCAGAGATTTTTTATGAGGAATAACACTGTCACCATTGGTTATATATGAAGTGAGGTGATAGAAAACAATAAAACAAGAAAGAAGGACCAGATGATGGGACAGATGGATGGAATTATGGACTAATAGCAGTGGCGATATCAGCGCAGTGAGCAAACTGTCGATGGTGATATGTTCTGTGAATGAAAATGTAATGATGGCAGCCTTTCCTTCCAACCATGCACTCTGCTGTCCTCTGTGTTTTTGATGTACGTGTGTGTACAGTATGTGTGTTTGCGCGTGTGTGGTGTGTGTCCTGAAGTAATGCTGATAGCCAGAGTAAGCTCTGGGAATTTAATCTCAGCAGAGCTGTGCTGTGCTCCCCTGATAACACATAGAACTGTTTCAAACAGCCTCATCACCCTCTGTTTAACTTTCACTGCACAGAGATTCACTCACATTTGCTTCCTTTCGAGCAACAGCTCCTCATGTACCCTTTAGCAAGGCACTCCATCTGCAGCTCAGCAGGCCATGCCATGATGTTTGTGTGTGTGTGTGTGTATGTGTGTGTGACTTATGGTCATATGGTATGATGATACTTTGTATTTATTATATAACACTTCCATTTGATGCCAGAAAATTAGAAAGGGTGAAAGCTGGAGGCGTATCAAGTGTACACATGCTGAAGATGGGTCAGTGGATTGAGTGAAAACATACTGACATGTCTGTGTTGGGTACGCAGAGAGCTTTAGCCTGTGAATGCTATCAAGAGAGTTTCTGGAGCTGCTTCACTGAAAATCAACTGGAGCCCTGACTTTGTGGACTCAGACTGCATTTGTGTCTTATGGGAAGAACTGTCAGAACAGTTAAAGGCAACCACATGGAAATGTATTTTAACTCGTTTTGAAGCCATGTTGGCTTAGGCTCTCAGTCACTTGACTAAACATTTCAGCATTTACAGTGAGAGCAATCTTCTTACTTGTGAGATGAAAAAGCAGGGAGTGAAATGCATCACCCATTAATTTATCGCATACTCTAAAGGATTTTTTGTAAACAGCAGTGTTTTATTACAGCTGGAGGAGAACATTTATTGGATCAGTTGAAGCATTTCATAATAATATTGCATACCCAGAAACATATGAGTAGAAGTTGATGCAAAATGTCCTGATCATAGCCGGTATTTTGACATGTCACTACTATGTCATAGTAGGAAAAAGCACAGGTGTTACTAAACCCATAATGGCCCCCTCTCTGCTCAAGCACCCCCAGAAAGTTAGAGGGAGCCTGCGTGCCCCAAATAAATAATTCCATATGGGAGCTCAATATACAGCTGCTTTTTCATCCATTTTAAATAGCCCCAAAATATGTGACTGCACTGATCTGACTTTGCCTGACAAAGAGAACCGGTTGCAGGAGACTTCAAACAAATGAGAAACAGTTCCAGCAAAAGACAAGAACATTGATTTGGACAATTCTGTCCCAGTCTGTCAAGTCCATAGGTTCAATGACTTTTTGGTTTCATCCAATGCCAACAACTCGTTAAGGCTAAAGGTGTGTTTCACACCTGGGCAGACTGTACTGGGGTCTAAATGCTCCATTAAGCTGCAAAGCCCCTCATTTTAGTTTGAGAATGAACCTGCTAAATTTAATGGCTGTCTATTGCTGTTTGGTCACAGAGTTCTGGAACTGTGCAGCCCTGCTGTTCTGTTCTGTATAATGGAGTCATTTGGCCTCTGAGACAGCAGCAGAGAAGTGCTGGTGTCTGTTTTCTATCATTTCTAAATCTAACTACAGTTTTGACGAAGGGGTTCAGATGTATGACACAGCCATCAACCAGCTCCCTGAACCAGCACCCCTGACCCTTGTTGCAAGAGGGGTAATGCTACCTGGATGCCAGTTGTCAGAAACGAAATAATCAATATGAATCCAAACAATGCTGTGAGAGATTTCTACAAGTCAGTGAAATTAATATAAATACCAATACGTTTGCAGTGCCAGCTTCAGGTTTGTATTTCAGTTTGAAAACTACAACAGATTATCTAAAATAGTAGACCTGAAAGCATCTTCTGAGCTGAAAAAATGTATTTCCAGAAGGTTTATTCACTGTCGGTGAACATAATGCAGCTTAGTTCATTCCTCCAAAAAAGTAAGTCATGCCATTTTTTCTTTCTTAATTCCAAAATGAGAGGTCGTTTCTGCAAAGTGACATCTCTGCTGATATCAGAGTCATTAGAGCCGTTTGCTGTAAAAGAAAATCACTCACATTAATCCACGATGATACGCAGTAGTGAAATAAAAGTCCTTCATTTTTTCATTTTTTATTTTAT